>NC_034180.2:8374047-8466547 GCF_002021735.2 Oncorhynchus kisutch | reverse complement strand
ACACACACACACACACGCACACACACACACACACACACACACACACACACACACACACACACACACACACACACACACACACACACACACACACACACACACACACACACACACACACACACACACACACACACTTCCAGGAGTAAAGAGGCGATAGGACGGCCAACTGCTGCGCACAGCCAGCGTTCATGTTGCTCTGTCTCTGTCACACTCTCCTTCCACTCTGAAATACAACTCTAACTCTCTCCCCTGCAGTCCCAGTGTATAACGTGTTCCTACAAAGCGTGGTCAGGCCTGCTCTACCCTCTGTAGAGGGGTTTTGTCCACATACACAAGCCCCCCCGTGCACCTGCGCTTCCCAGGAGGTGCTGTATGCCCATCATTTGTCCTTATGGGACATTCAAGTGTCCCCTTTTTGTTGCTGTTCTTTCACTCCTTCATTCGCAGGCCTACGTTGGACGACAAAGTGAATGTCTACTTCCTCTACTCCTTCTTCATCCATCCATCCAGGTGTCGGTGTGTTAACTTCGCCAGAGGCACCACCACCACCACCACGCGCTCCCTCGACTTTGAGATCGAAACCAAGCAGGGCACCCAGTTCACCCTTCAGCAGCATCGAGAGGTGACGGATACACACGCGTACACGAAACGCACACACACACACACACACACACACACACACACACACACACACACACACACACACATACACTTCTACATACACACACCTTTGTCACGTCTCGTCTTTCACTCCATTCTCTCTCTCTCTCGTTCTACCTCTCCGTCAGAGAGGAGTATGGGAAGCGTTTTGACTTTGTGACCGCCGAGAAGCTCAGCTTCCAGAACAGAGGGTTCAAAGAGGTAAACATCCCAGATGCTAACTCCACTATTTCCCTCTTTCATTAGATGTTCTTTCATCCTTTCGTCCACTGACCTGTCCTCTCTGTCTCTCTGTGTTGTGGTCCGGTAGAAAAAGGTTGGTCCTGTACAGAGGTGGGGGGTTTGGTTTTAAACTGCATGGCGTGTGATTTGGGAGAATGTTATGATCAGGATTGGGGGTGTAAATTGCATTGCCTTTCTCTTATGGAATTGTGGGGGTGGGAGGAGTCTAAATCTGTGTGCGTTATTACTGATGATAGTAACACCTAACTTGGTAAGTGAGACAACATTTTCTATTTTGTTCACTGTGTATATTTCCCAAAGTTAGTTAGCATCTTTACATGGGTTGTCTGCGTTTTACAACGAATGATATTGCCTTGTATTGCTACAGTACTACTATGTATTTACTATGATACTACTGTGTATTTACTATGATACTACTGTGTATTTACTATGATACTGCTGGGTATTTTTGTCCTGTCAGGGTATGAAGGGTAAAGATGACATGTTGGAGGACTCAGACGAGGACCAGCACGATGCCTACCTGGAGAGGATGAAAGAGGAGGGCAAGATCAGAGAGGAGGCCAATGACAGTGATGACTCCGATGGAGAGAGCGGTGAGTGACAGAAGGCTTGGCCAATCAGAAGGCGAAAGCAGTGAGTGACAGGAGGCTGGGCCAATCAGAGGGTGAGAACAGTGAGTGACAGATATTGCTGAGCGATTATTTATGTAGTTTCGGTTTGATTATTAAAAAATAATCACTGTTTTCGGTTTAGATCATTTTTGTTAATATTAAAAGCACTATGAATTATGTGGATTGAACTAAGTAACTTACTAAGCTAAGTAACAACAGATAATTAAACAATGAATAAAAGTCCCATGATGGTAGTGCCCATTACTGCTTAACCATAATTTATTCACATTACTTAACGGTAATAAAATATTTCAGTTGTTGTGTATATTACATTTGTTTTATTTTATTAGTTTATTATTTAATTTACAAGTCATCTCGTTTCTATAAAGCTGCTGCCTATGCTGTCTGACAAAATCATTATTTTAGTAGTTCTTCATTTTTTAATAAGTCGTACTTTTATGACCATACTTTTACTACCAACTATCATTCACTTATATCATGTATTTTTGTAATTACTTTGCGAAGCAACTGCTCTCTATCCCTCTCTCGATAGCGCATTCTTCTGTCTCTTCTCTCCCTCTCGGTGTCTGTCCTGACCGGACAAGTAGGCTCTCAATGTATTATGGTCAATGTAGTTATTTACCATGTTTTCTGTACTAAACCGTGTAGAATATTGGCCTGTTGGAAACTACAACTCCTTCCTACATCACACAGTTTGGGCTTGACCTGATTTATCTCTAGAGTAACTGCACATTGGGATCACAGAAAAAAAAACGGAACGAAATGGAACTCAAATAATTGAAACAATGTCAGTCAGGGTGAGAGTGGTGAGTGACAGGAGGCAGGGCCAATCACAGTTGTTTGTCTTGTCTTCAGATGAGTCTTTTAACCCGTTAGAGGAGGATGATGACGTAACAGAAGAGTATGTATTAGTTTTCAATCCATCACTCCCTTATATTTACCGCTTTTTTCCAATGTTTTTATCAGTCAATCTCTTTCACTTCCCCCTCTCTCTGCTCCTCCTGCCTCCCTCTCTCTGACTCGCCTCCTTTCTTTCACTCTCACACGTTCTCTTTCTCTGTCTCCTCTCTTGGGTATGACAATAAGACAATAAGGGGGAGACAGTGACAGAGAGAAGAAGAAGAGACCAGTCAAGAAGGCCAAACTGGTGAAGGAGAGGAAACCACGCAAGGTAAAGGAGGGAGGAATGGAGGGAAAGAGGGAGGAGAGGTAAAACTGAGTAGCTCATCTGAAATGAACCCGTCTTTCCTCCCTTCCTTTCTATCTCTCAACATCTCTCCTCTTTCCTCTCTTTCTCTGTCCTTCCTATTTACATGTTCTCTCTCTTCACCTCTGTTTTTCTTCCTCTTCCCTTCCTCTCTCCCTCCCTCTTTTCTCCCCTCTCCCTCCTTCCCGCTCTCTCCCTAGAAGAAGCCGAAAGACAGTGGCGCCCCCAAGAGGCCGATGAGCGCCTATTTCCTGTGGCTGAACACCATTCGCGATAGCATCAAAGCAGAGCACCCTGGGATATCATCACAGAGATCTCCAAGAGGGCTGGGGAGATGTGGAGCAGAAAGAGGTGTGAGAGAGGGAGGGAAAGAGAGAGATACCACTATTGCAATTGTCCTCCTCTCATCCTTCCCTCTTGTCTTTCTTTTGCTCTCCCTTTCAATAAAAAAATGTAGTTCATTATAAAAAATGTAGTTCATTTCTGACCTTTTGACTATCTCTTTCTTTTTCTCTGCCCGATTCCTCTTCCTCTCTTTGTCTCTCCCTCTCTCTCTCTTTGTCTCTCCGTCTCTTTGTCTCTCCCTCTCTTTGTCTCTCCCTCTCTCTCTCTTTGTCTCTCCATCTCTTTGTCTCTCCATCTCTTTGTCTCTCCCTCTCTTTGTCTCTCCCTTTCTCTCTCTCCCTCTACCCTTGTCAGTCTGTCTGTCTGTCCGTCCGTCCGTCCGTCCGTCCGTCCGTCTGTCTGTCTGTCTGTCTGTCTGTCTGTCTGTCTGTCTGTCTGTCTGTCTGTCTGTCTGTCTGTCTGTCAGGAGTGGAATGGGAAAGTGGAGGAGGCGAAGAAGGACTATGAGGGAGTACAGAGAGAGTGGAAGAGGATCCTCTGCCCCCTCCAAAAAGTTCAGTATCATGTCCCCGTTAAACACCTACATACTACACTCTTACAAAAAAAGTCTCTGGATAGAACCAAAAAGGGTTCTATGCTTGCTTCATACAGTGCATTCGGAAAGTATTCAGACCCCCTTCACTTTTTCCACATTTTGTTACGTTGCAGCCTAAAAAAAGGCTAAAAACCTGTTTTTGCTTGGTCCGTATGGTGTATTGTGTGTAGATTGATGAGGAGAAAAAACGATACAATGACATTCAAAAGGAGACAAATCATTAGTAGGAAAACCTTTTGTCATCATTTTGGTGTCACCAGATTGACTTTAGTGTCACGATCGTCGTATGGAGTAGACCAAAGCGCAGCGTGGTTAGAATACATTCTTTATTGAAGGAAGAACACTTCAACAAAACAACAAGACGAACGTGACCGCTAACGAAACACTAAGCTAACGTGCAACATAACATAGACAATAACCCACAAACTACAATACAACGCAGGCTACCTAAATATGGTTCCCAATCAGACACAACGACAAACACCTGCCACTGATTGAGAACCATATCAGGCCAAAACATATAGAAATAGACAAACTAGACATACAACATAGAATGCCCACTCCTATCACACCCTGACCAAAAAAAAACATAGAAACAAACAACGGAAATCATGGTCAGAGTGTGACATTTAGATACAGTACAACGTTAACTAGCTAGCTAAGATTGAGGAGAGGCCACCGGATTTTAGCTCGCTAACGTTAGCATTGCTAGATATTTTTGACAAACTTTGCTAGCTAATGACAACATTGCAATCTGTGAAGTACATTTGATGACATGATAATGCTGACAAAGTTGTTTCCTACTAAATATTTGACTACTTTAGCAATGTCATTGTATTTCCAGGCACAGTAGTGTAATTTAGACTAAACAGTAGTTAGCCTCTGTCCAGAGTGACTGGGTTTATCACCACTTTGTGGCACCCCTATGTCATCGCCGAGTGACGGAGGTGCAACCTATGAATATGAAGAACGCACTACAACCCTTTTTGGTTCTATCCAGATTTTTTTTCTTCTAAGAGTTTAGATACAATTGATGCACTACTTGTATATAATTGACAGTATATATAACGTGGGATGGTTTCCCAGACCCAGATTAAGCATACTGCTAGACTAGAAATCATTTCTAATAGAGATTCTCCATTGAGCATGCTTTTTAATTGAGGACTAGGCTTAGTCTGGGTCTGTGTCATAGGTTATCATGGAAGAGATGTGCTGATCATAACACCAAAAGGTGCATCATATTTGAAGTAATTTTGTCTGAACGTTTGCTTATTTATCCTGTCTTGAATATAATCTCTTCCTCTTTTTCACATGTTCAGAGTGAGGAAAAAGAAGGAAGGGGAAGAGTGATGAGAAGAATAAGAAGGGGAAGTCTGGTGGAGGGAGAGAGAGAGGGAGACAGGAAACGACAGCTTTAAGAGCAGGGAGTTTATCTCCAGCGAAGAGAGCTCCTCAGATTCCAGACAGTGGCACGGGCAAACGCAAGGTGAGGACACACATGCACACGCCCCATGCACACACACACTGTACTTCACATGTAAAACATTTTGCTACAAGTATGGCATTTCAGACAATTGTTTTGTTTATTCATGTTCACGCCTCTTCTTTTCCCCTCTCTCTTTCTCTCTCTCTCTCTCTCTCTCTCTCTCTCTCTCTCTCCCCCTCTCTCTTTCTCCATCTCACTCTCTCAGGGTTCAGATGAACAAGAGGAGGAGGTGGCCTCGACCCCACCCAGTTCTGACTCTGAGAGGAGAGAGAGAGAGAAAGAGAGGGAAGGACATGGAGAGGGAAAAGAGGGCAAAGTGTGGAGAAGGGTTGTGAACTCTTTTACCGCCCTCTGTTCTTCTCTCACGCTAATTATATGACATTTTAAAGTACAAGAAGCAAGTATGAAGATAAATACCGACGTATTCAAAAATATTCTGTCCAGGAATTGTAAAACTATCCCTCTTATCTTAGGAAGCAAAATACCGTATTTAATTATTTTAGCCCAGTGCAAAAATCCTATAACCTGACCAGTGATGACTATATTTCCCAGCTACACGTGCATGACATTGCCTGTCGGTTTAGGCTGTGAACAACTCAGGTAAAACCCCTTGCCTACTGTGAAATGTAGTTTTCCAGAATATTACTCAATTAAATATTATAAGTAAATGCTCTTTTTCATGTCTTGAGTGTTTTGGTGCAGACTGGCTTAAATGCTGTCTGTCATATACACATGTTCATACACACATGCACACGCACACACACACACACACACACAAACACACACACACACACACACACACACACACACACACACACACACACACACACACACACACACACACATAAGCAACCATTTGCTGTTAGCGAAGCACAATAAACATTCTATGGTTATTCAATGTGGTTTAGAAGGATGTGTGGTGTTGGACTGAGTTAGAGTAGTGAAGAGGGCTGTGGTTTCAATATGCCACGGTGTGGTCAACTATGAGAAGTGAGAACGACGGTGAGGACAGGAGAGAGAGATGGATGGAGGAGGCCTGTCTTTTAAGTGCCGGTGCGTAATCTGATACTGATGACAAGCGCTCGAAAGGAACACAATCTCCTCCTGCTCCCTCGCTCTCTTTCCAGCCATACTATCAATTCTCTCCCCTCTCCTTCTCAGCCAACCTCTAAATCTATTTCCTTGTTCTTTCTCTCTCTCTCTCGCACTCCCTTTTGTTCTCCCTCTCTCTGTTTCTCTGCACACCCCTCTCTCCAACCACACAATCTTCTATATATGAGTTATATTGTTTATCTACAGCACCTACTCTCTTCTCTCTATACATTAGCCCTAGGTTGATATATATTTATACAGTAGATATATTTTGTTTTGTCACATACACCGGAGAGGTGCAGTGAAATGTGTTGTTTTACAGGGTCGGCCTTCCACATCGACAGATTTTTCACCTTGTCAGCTCGGGTATTCAAACCAAACATTCAGTTACTGGTCCAACATTCTAACCGCTCGGCTACCTGCCGCCGTTTCCATCATGCCCTTCGTTCTTTTTTGTTTCTCTCTCCCCTTATCATTGTCTGTTCTCCATCCCCTTCTCCTCCGTCTTCTGTCTGTCCTCTCCACCCCCTCTAGCTCTCTCCTTCCTCTCAGACCACTTACTAGGTAATCTAATTTAAGGTGTGGATGAGTTTTATTTATCATCTACTGAAGTCCATTTCCTTTCTCTCTCTTCATCTCTTTCTCTCTGTCTCTCCCCCAGCTTTCTCTTCTCTTTCTCTTCCTTGTTTCTTTTTCTCCCCCTCTCTCTCGTTCTCCCATTTCTAAGGAAATCTAATAAAAAGTTGGAAGGAACTTCCCAGTATCTGTATTCTCTAACGGCGCCACAATCATCATTATGACTAATATAACTCTCTGGGCGCATCCCAACTGGTGCCCTATTCCCTATATACTGCACTACTTTTGACCAGGGCCTATAGGGTGTAATTTGGGACTTAACCCTCTGGGCTAAGAGAGAGACGGATGCTATGGTGTACTGAATACTTAACAGGGTCATGACCTTAAATACTTACAGTGCTTGTAATTTGGACTAGGACACTGTCGCCGCCCCCGTGACACTGTCTCTGACCGATTTAACGCCCATTCAATTTCTTAACATTTGAGTCATTTAGCAGATGCTCTTATAAAACGCGACTTACAGGAGCAATTATGGATAAGTGCCTTGCTCAAAGGCACATCGGCAGATTGTTCACCTATGTAGTCAGTGCTGGGATTTGAACCAGTGACCTTTCAGTTACTGGCCCAATGCTCTCAACCCGAGGAAGTGTAAAGGAAGACGATATTTTGGTATTTTTTTCATTAGTCAATTGTTGATATAGTGCCAAAATGTGTTGCATGTCAGCAATCAAGTGTTCAAGATATATAACTTTCAAAATACAGAAATACAGTGCATTCTTAAAGTATTCAGACCCCTTGACTTTTTCCACTTTTTGTTACGCTACAGCCTTATTAAAACATGATTAAATAAATCAAAAATCCTCATCAATCTACACACAATACCCCATAATGACAAAGTGAAAACAAGTTTAAAAAATATATATATTTTTAAATCTTTGCAAAATAAAAAGCATAAATAGCTTATTTACATAAAGTATTCAGACCCTTTGCTATGAGACTCAAAATTGAGCTCAGGTGCATCCTGTTTCCATTAATCATCCTTGTGATGTTTCTACCACCTGATTGGAGTCCACCTGTGGTCAATTCAATTGATTGGACATGATTTGGAAAGGCACACACCTGTCTATATAAGGTCCCGCAGTTGACAGTGCATGTCAGCAAAAACCAATCCATGAGGTTGAAGGAATTGTCCGTAGAGCTCTGAGACAGGATTATATCGAGGCACAGATCTGGGGAAGGGTACCAAAACATGTCTGCAGCATTGAAGGTCCCCAAGAACACAGTGGCCTCCATCATTCTCAAATGGAAGAAGTTTGGAACAATGAAGAGGTGACTCCGGGATTCTGGCCTTCTAGAAAGAAAAGAGAAAGCCATATCTCAGACTGGCCAATAAAAAGAAAAGATTAAGGTGGGCAAAAGAACACAGACACTGGACAGAGGAATTCTGCCTAGAAGGCCAGCATCCCAGAATCGCCTCTTAATTGTTGACGTTGAGACTGGTGTTTTGCGGGTACTATTTAAGGACTTGTGAGATGTCTGTTTCTCAAACTAAACACTCTAATGTACTTGTCCTCTTGCTTAGTTGTGCACCGGGGCCTCCCACTCCTCTTTCTATTCTGGTTAGAGTCAGTTTGCGCTGTTCTATGAAGGGAGTATGTCACAGTGTTGTATGAGATCTTCAGTTTCTTAGCAATTTCTCGCATGGAATAGCCTTAATTTCTCAGAACAAGAATAGACTGATGAGTTTCAGAAGAAAGTCTTTGTTTCTGGCCTTTTTGAGCCTGTAATCGAACCCACAAATGCTGATGCACCAGATACTCAACTAGTCTAAAGAAGGCCAGTTTTATTGCTTCTTTAATTAGGACAACAGTTTTCAGCTGTGCTAACATAATTACAAAATGGTTTTCTAATGATCAAATAGCCTTTTAAAAGGATAAACTTGGATTAACTTGTACAACGCGCCATTGGAACACAGGAGTGATGGTTTCTGATAATGAGCCTCTGTAATCCTACGTAGATATTCCAGAAAAAAACAGTGTCTACACTGTATTTCTGATCCATTTCATGTTAGTTTACTGGACAAAATGTTTTGCTTTTCTTTCAAAAACAAGGACATTTCTAAGTGACCCCAAACTTTTGAACGGTAGTGTAGACCTTTGAGTTCATTTAATTTTTTACAGGGACAGTGCACATTAATCAACGTTTCAGTAAAAGTGCCGGTTTTAGCCAGCCGGCTCATTTTCAACCGCAGTCCCTGGGCAGGTTATTAAAAACAATTACACTATAGACAATCATTGAGCAGTGAGCACACACAGAGCAACATAGGACAAGCAAGACGTAGCTGTACAATTAAAATGTATTGTTATTATACTGTATACATAGATATATCTACATCTAACATCCAGAGATACTGCCTTAATCTCTAGTCTAGTATCTTTCAGTCTATGGAAGAGCCCTATATAAATACAATCAAATATTATTCATTTTTAAAGGGCTACTTTTCAACCTTATTCATTATCTCCAGCACCAAACCATACGTGAAAACAGCATGGTTATAAAAGATAGGAAGAAAGGCTCGGGAAAATGCTTCTCTGTGACATCACAGGGTAGGATTAAAAGGAAGACAAACAGTGATTTTCAAAACCTGCAACGGGTTTCTAGCTAGAGGGAGGGTATTTTCTTGTTCCCCACGCCACCGTGAATAGCATAGTGTTTCAAAGTCACCGTTTTTAAAATGTTAATACTTAACTGAATCATAGTTTCTTTTTTTTAACCAAATGTAGAAATAGACCGTTTTCACATATGTAGACACGGGTATTGTGCTGGAGATAATGAAAATAAGGCTTAAAAGTGGTGGAGCCGTACATTAGGTTATATGTTCATCTTTCAATGAGCATGGTCAAAGACAAGGGGTTGCATCCCAAATGACGCCCTATTCCCTTCATAGGGCACTACTTTTGACCTATGGACCCTGGTCAAACGTAGGGCGTTATATAGGGAATAGGGTGCCATTTGGGATAAAGACACGGTTGAAACATCGGGTGAAATTAATATATATATGAAAATGTATCTATAACATACACTCAGTAGCATGCAAATCGCTATGGTCAAGGACTTCTAGACTTCAGGTTAAGGACCAAAGACAACAGATGTGGAAATGAACCATCAAGGTTACTGCTCATTAAATGTTAGTGTGTGCGTGCGTTGTGTCTGTCATTAACTGTAATGGGGATTGTCTTTTACTTCAAACTCCAGTTTTGGTAATTTTACTGAGGATGCTGACAGACTGACTGGTACCACTCAGGAAATGAATCTCCTCCTCCTTAACTCTCAAGTCTTTTCCTCATCTTTTATTGTGTGTGTGTGTGTGTGTGTCTGTGTGAGCATTAGGGGAAGCAGAAGAGGAGAAGGAAAGATAAAGGGGGTGAGAGTCAATCTGGTAAGTGGAGGGGGGGGGAAGCAGAGACAGAAAGAGAGAGGGGGAGGGAGGTAACGAGAGAGATGGAGAGAGGGGGGAAAAGAGAGATGGAGAGAGGGGGTAAAGAGAGTGATGGAGAGAGGGGGGTAAAGAGAGAGATGGAGAGAGGGGGGTAAAGAGAGTGATTGAGAGAGGGGGAGGGAGAGTGTAAGGATGTTTACCATTTCACTACTTCAGCAGCGACATTGAGGTCCTTATTTGAACTTTTTTGAAAGAAACGAAGAATAGGATCAGGTTGTTTTTTGGAACAAATAGCAGTGTTTTAGTATGTAGGGAAACCAACACATCTTGAGATTTGTCTTTTGTTTTGGGGGTTAGCTAAGTCACACACACTGTACACACTCTCCGAAGAGGCATTCTGTGGATTGTTGGCTGTGACACGCTGAATTTATTGGGTGTTGCGGGTTGCCTCAACGCCAGGATGTGGACGTGTATCACGGACTTCTTCACCTATGAGACCACCAAGTCGGTGGTGGTGAAGAGCTGGACCATCGGGATCATCAACCGCGTCGTACAGCTCCTCATCATCACCTACTTCATCGGGTCAGTACTATCGCTCCATCACTCGCATTCTGGATCTCCCAGTGAGAGGAATTGGTTGAAAGACGTCTTTTCAACGTCTTTCCTTTGGAGAAACGGGAAAAAGTCTCCGCACACTTCCAGTCAGACGCACATTTCTCATCATAAAGGCTGTGCTTTATATATTTTCAACGTCTTTTCAACGTCTTGTGCTTATGGAGCTGAATCTATTGTTTGTTAATTAGAATCTCTTTCAGCCCAACAAAGGGCAAGTCTTTAAAGACTCATAGATCATTCATTATTGCTCTATACGTGACAGAAAGAGAAGGGAAACTGTGATTGAATGATTTTCCCCTTATGTTATCTCAACCCCTCTCTCTCCACCCCTACCCCCCCTCCCCTCTCTCTTCTTCTCTCTCCTTCTTCCACTCCTCTCCTGCACCTCTCTCAGGTGGGTGTTTGTGCATGAGAAGGCGTACCAGATCAGAGACACGGCTATAGAGTCGTCTGTCATGACCAAAGTCAAAGGCTTTGGACTCTACAACAACCGAGTCATGGACGTAGCTGAGTACGTCACCCCCTCTCAGGTAACACACAAACATCTGTACTAGAGGTCGACTGATTATGATTTTTCAACGCCGATACCGATTATTGGAGGACCAAAAAAGCAGATACCGATTCATCGGCCGATTTAAAAAGAAATGTATTTGTAATAATGACAATTACAACAATACTGAATGAACACTTATTTTACCATAATATAATACATCAATAAAAAAACATTTAGCCTCAAATAAATAATGAAACATGTTCAATTTGGTTTAAATAATGCAAAAACAAAGTGTTGGAGAAGTAAAGGTGCAATATGTGCCATGTAAAAAAGCTAACGTTTGAGTTCCTTGCTCAGAACATGAGAACATATGAAAGTTGGTGGTTCCTTTTGACACGAGACTTCAATATTCCAAGGTAAGAGGTTTTAGGTTGTAGTTAATATAGTATTTATAGGACTATTTCTCTCTCTATACCATTTGTATTTCATATACCTTTGACTACTGGATGTTCTTATAGGCACTTTAATATTGCCAGTGTAACAGTATAGCTTCCGTCCCTCTCCTCGCCCCTACCTGGGCTCGAACCAGGAACACATCCACAACAGCCACCCTCGAAGCAGCATTACCCATCGCTCCACAAAAGCCGCGGCCCTTGCAGAGCAAGGGGAATAACTACTCCAAGTCTCAGAGCGAGTGACGTTTGAAACGCTATTAGAGCGCACCACGCTAACGCACCAGATCGGTTACAACAGCCATTAGGCTGATAGGCTTGAAGTCATAGACAGCGCTGTGCTTGCGAAGAGCTGCTGGCAAAACGCACAAAAGTGCTGTTTGAATGAATGCTTACGAGCCTGCTGCTGCCTACCATCGCTCAGTCAGACTGCTCTATCAAATATCAAATCATAGACTTAATTATAACATAACACACAGAAATACGAGCCTTTGGTCATTAATATGGTTGAATCTGGAAACTATTCTATTCTATTCTTATTTCATTGAAATACGGTACAGTTTGGTATTTTATCTAACGGGTGGCATCCATAAGTCTATATATTCTTGTTACATTGTACAACCTTCAATGTTATGTCATAATTACGTAAAATTCTGGCAAATTAGTTCGCAACGAGCCAGGCTGCCCAAACTGTTGCATATACCCTGACTCTGCGTGCAATGAATGCAAGAGAAGTGACACAATTTCACCACAATTATTGCCTGCTAACCTGGATTTCTTTTAGCTAAATATGCAGGTTTAAAAATATATACTTCTGTGTATTGATTTTAAGAAAGGCATTGATGTTTATGGTTAGGTACAGTCGTGGAACGATTGTGCTTTTTCGCAAATGCGCTTTTGTTAAATCATCCCCCAGCGTTGCATCGATTATATGCAAAGCAGGACACGCTAGATAAACTAGTAATATCATCAACCATGTGTAGTTAACTAGTGATTATGAATGATTGATTGTTTTTTAAGATAAGTTAAGTTTAATGCTTAAGATAAGATAAGTTTAATGCTAGCTAGCAACTTACCTTGGCTTCTACTGCATTCGCGTTAATCGTCCATTCCGATTAATCGGTCAACTTCTAATCTGTACTCGTGCATGCGCACACACAGACACGTACTGTAGGTACCCAAGCACGCACACACACACAGGACACACACACCGACAGGCGACACTATTGATTATGGTCTGAGATATTTGGTTTCCTTATGTTAATGTTGGCAATTGGCATTGATAGATAGACTAAGGAGCCTTTGTATAGTTGTTGTATAGCCTCTGTCTTCTCTGCTTGCTCAGTCTTTGTTTATATCTGGGTTGTTGTAGGTGCTTTGTGGGTAGTGGATTTTTATTTTACCTTTATTTAACTAGGCAAGTCAGTTAAGAACAAATTCTTATTTTCAATGACGGCTTAGGAACAGTGGGTAGAACGACAGAACGACAAATTTGTACCTTGTCAGCTTGGGGATATGAACTTGCAACCTTTCGGTTACTAGTCCAACGCTCTAACCACTAGGCTACCCTGCCGCCCTATTATCAAATTCCTTGACGATTTGTTAAAAGCTCTTTAAACATCACTTAATACTTGACAAAATGGATACCAAATATTGATACTGAGGTATGTGTGGATTATGACATCAGGTTTGATGTGCTGGTCAATGGAAATGGGAGTGTTTTTGATGCTGTGTGTGTGTGTGTGTGTGTGTGTGTGTGTGTGTGTGTGTGTGTGTGTGTGTGTGTGTGTGTGTGTGTGTGTGTCTGACAGGGGGCCTCTGTGTTCTGCATCATCACTAAATTCATCACCACAGAGAACCAGGTGCAGGGATACTGTCCCGAAGTGAGACCACTCATACTTACTCTACCATTGGCCCTCTGTTGTCTCCCCCCCATATGTTCTCTCTGTCTCTCTCTGTTTTTGTCTGTCTGTCTGTCTGTCTGTCTCTTTCTCTCTCTGTCTGTCTCTTTGTTTCTGTCTGTCTGTCTGTCTGTCTGTCTCTGTATTTTACTCTAACGTGTATTATGTGTGATGCACAGAGTGAGATGAAATACAAGTGTACGCACGACAACAACTGCACTAGGTTCCTCAACAAGCCTGGAGGAAATGGTGAGGTTCTCCACTTTTTCTGGATCAATTAACTTCCTTTTCTTATTGTCTTTCCTTCAGAGGATAGAAGATGTTACAGAATTTGCAAAACAGTTGCTTCCAGAATAATGGTTTGGTCTTTGTCATTTATTGTCCCTATCCGTCCTCCCCCTTTCTGTCATATATCCTTTCTTTCTTTCTTTCTTTCTTTCTTTCTTTCTTTCTTTCTTTCTTTCTTTCTTTCTTTCTTTCTTTCTTTCTTTCTTTCTTTCTTTCTTTCTTTCTTTCTTTCTTTCTTTCTTTCTTTCTTTCTTTCTTTCTTTCTTTCTTTCTTTCTTTCTTTCTTTCTTTCTTTCTTTCTGTCTCTCTCTCCCCTACCTCTCGCTCTCTTTTCCCTACCTGTCTTCCTCAGGTCTTCCAACGGGCAGGTGTGTACATTTCAACGACACCCTCAACACCTGTGAGATCAGAGGCTGGTGCCCCGCGGAGATCGACTACATCAAGACGTGGGTAACCGTGTGCATGCGTGTGTATTTGTATTTGCCAAGGCAGCAGCTACTCTTCCTGGGGTCTGGAAAAATAAAGGCAGTTATATACAATTTTAAAAACATTACAATACTAAGTGTGTGCCCTCAGGCCCATTTTCCACTACCACATATCTACAACGCAAAATCCATGTGTATGTGTGTGCATAGTGCATATGTTATCATGTGTGTGTGTGCATGTGTCTGTGCCTATGTTTGTGTTACTTCACAGTCCCCGCTTTGGAAATATTTAGGAGTAACTTATTCCTTGCTACCCATTCCAAAACTAACTGCAGCTCTTTGTTACGTTTTACAGTAATTTCAGTCACTGTAGTAGCTGACGTGTATAGTGTTGAGTCAACTGCATACATAAACACACTGACCTTACTCAAAGCCAGTGGCATGTCGTTTGTATTGATTGAAAAAAGCAAGGGGCCTAATCAGCTACCCTGGTGAATTCCTGATTCTACCTGGATTATGTTTGAGAGGCTTCCATTAAAGAACACCCTCTGTGTTCTGTTAGACAAGTAACTCTTTATCCACATTATAGCAGTGGGTGTAAAGCAATAACACATACATTTTTCCAGACGCAGACTATGATTGATAATGTGAAAAGCTGCACTGAAGTCTAACAAGACAGCCCCCACAATCATTTTATTATCAATTTCTCTCAACCAATCATTAGTCATTTGTGTAAGTGCCGTGCTTGTTGAGTGTCCTTCCCTTAATGCATGCTGAAAGTCTGTTGTCAATTTGATTACTGTGAAATAGCAATGAATCTGGTCAAACACAATTTTTTCCAGAAGTTTACTAAGGGTTAGTAACAGGCTGATTGGTTGGCTATTTGAGCCAGTAAGGGGGGCTTTACTATTCTTGGGTAGGGAATGACTTTAGCTTCCCTCCAGGCCTGAGGGCACGCACTTTCTAGTAGACATATGAATATGTGACAAATAGGAGTGGCAATATCGTCCACTATTATCCTCAATAATTTTCCATTCAGATTGTCAGACCCCAGTAACTTGTCATTGTTGATAGACAACAATCATTTTTTTCACGTCTTCTACACTGACCTTACGGAATTCAAAAGTACAATTCTTGTCTTTCATACTTTGGTCAGATATACTTGGATGTGTAGTGTCAGCATTTGTTGCTGGCATGATTCAATGAATGATGGAGCCGAGTTGGCTTTTTTCCCCAAAATGTCATTTAAGGTGCTCCATCATTCTTTACATAATATACCTTTGTTTCATAGTGTCGTTTTTATTTATTTAGCTTAGTCACATTATTTCTTCATTTGCAGTACGTTTCTCAATCAGTTGGGCTGCCAGATTTATTTGCCATACCTTTTGCCTCCTCCCTCTCAACCACACAATTTTTTTATTCCTCATCAAACCAAGGGGATTTAACAGTTTTTACAGTCATTTTCTTAATGGGTGCGTACTTATTAGTAACTAGAATAAGCTATTTCATAAATGTGTCAAGTGCATCGTCTGGTTGCTCCTCAATACACACCACAGACCAGCAAATATTATTTGCATCATCAACAGATGAATCACTACAAAACTTGTTGTATGACCTCTTATACACTATATTAGGCCCAGCTTTTGGAACTTTGGTTTTCCTAGATATGGCTTTTATATTGTGATCACTACATCCTATGGATTTGGATACTGCTTTAAAGCACATTTCTGCAGCATTAGTAAAGATGTGATCAATTGTTAATGAGTTCATTACTGTCCTGTTTGTAAATACCATGGTAGGTTGACTGACAACCTGAATCATGTTGCAGGCACTGGTTACAGTTTGACGTTTTTTCTTGAGTGGGCAGCTTGATGAGAGCTAGTCAATATTTAAATCACCCAGAAAATATACTTCTCTGTTGATGTCACATACATTATCAAGCATTTCACACATATTATCCAGATACTGACTATTAGCACTTGGTGGTCTATAGCAGCATCCCACAAGAATGGGCTTTAGGTGAGGCAGGTGAACCTGTAGCCATATTACTTCAACAGTATTTAACATTAGATCTAAGCTTTACAGGAATGTGGTTCTTTATATAGACTACAACACCGCCCCCATTGGCATTTCTGTCTTTTCGGTAAACATTATAACCATGTATTGCTACCACTGTATCATCAAAGGTATTATCTAAGTGAGTTTCAGAGATAGTCAGAATATATCTTTTTTAATTATTTTTATTTCACCTTTATTTAACCAGGTAGGCTAATTGAGAACAAGTTCTCATTTACAACTGCGACCTGGCCAAGATAAAGCAAAGCAGTGTGACACAAACAACAACACAGAGTTACGCATGGAATAAACAAGCGTACAGTCACTAACACAATAGAAAAAAAAGTCTATATACAGTGTGTGCAAATGGCGTGAGGAGGTAAGGCAATAAATAGGCCATACTAGCAGAGGTAATTACAATTTAGCAAATTAACACTGGAGTGATAGATGAGCAGATGGTGATGTGCAAGTAGAAATACTGGTGTGCAAAAGAGCAGAAAAGTAAATAAAAATAATATGGGGATGAGGTAGGTAGATTGGGTGGGCTATTTACAGATGGGCTATGTACAGCTGCAGCGATCGGTTAGCTGCTCAGATAGCTGATGTTTAAAGTTAGTGAGTCTGCAGCTTCAGCGATTTTTGCAATTCGTTCCAGTCATTGGCAGCAGAGAACTGGAAGGAAAGGCGGACAAAGGAGGTGTTGGCTTTGGGGATGACCAGTGAGATATACCTGCTGGAGCGCATGCTACGGGTGGGTGTTGTTATCGTGACCAGTGAGCTGAGATAAGGCGGAGCTTTACCTAGCATAGACTTATAGAGGACCTGGAGCCAGTGGGTGTCAAAGTTATCTATAAAAGTGACTCAAGCAGAGCTACAATAATATTTTTGCCAGATGTGTAAGGCCAGTAGCCTGCTGAATCTTTCACACACAACGATGGCACTGGTCCTGAAACGATTGGCCCTTCTTTTGAGTTTTTTAATGCTAAAATCAGTTCTTAAAATCCATTTTCAGATGTTCCAAGCTAGCCCTCCTGATGTCGTTTGACCCCACATGGACTACGACAGTGTCAGCATCCCGGCATCTGTTGTAGAACAGTCGGAAGCAGCCTTGTTATGTCCTGTCCTCATGCTCCTGGGTAGCACAGGGTTTTTGCCTTGGGAACCAAGATGTTTCATAAAGTTGCTTATGATGACAGCTGGCGATGTCTCTCACGCAGTCTCACAGTCTGATGAGGGTGGGAGCTCCGAGAATCTGAACTTGAGGTAGAAGCCACCGGAGAGGGAGACAGAACAGAGGATGAAGACCCAGGTACCTCCGGATCCGATCTTGAATGGGAAGCCCCCAAGGAAGAAGGCGCTGGAACCTCTGGATCCAGGGCGGCAAAGCTGTTTCTGGTCTGTGTCAGGTCCGGGCTCAACATCTCCAAGAAGACCCCTGTTGCCAGAGGACGCTGTCTTCGACTTCCACGTCGGGTGACGTATCTACATGGCTGGTTGGTTGGGTCGAGAACAGCTCTGTTCTCCAGGGAAGGGGGAGACACCTTGGGGGATGGAACCCTGCTGAGCACCGGCCAGTCAGCTGTGGAGAGCCAACACGGCGGCGACAATTCCAAATCACATTTATTGGTCACATACATGTGATTAGCAGATGTTATTGCAGTTGAAGCGAAACGCTTGTGCTTTTAGCTACGACAGTGCAGTAATATCTTACAAGTAATATCTAACAAATTACACAACATATACCCAATACACACAAATCTAAGTAGGAATGAATTAAGACTACATACATATGGACGAGCGATGTCAGAGCGGAACGTACTAAGAAACAGTAGAATAGTATAGAAAACAGTATATACATATGAGATGAGTAATACAAGATATGTAAACATTATTAAGTGAATGAGATACAGTAGAACAGTACAGAAAACTGTATATACAGTTGAAGTCTGAAGTTTACAGACACCTTAGCCAAATACATTTAAACTCAGTTTTTCACAATTCCTGATATTTAATCCTAGTAAAAATTCCCTGTCTTAAGTCAGTTAGGATCACCACTTTATTTTAAGAATGTGAAATGTCATAATAATAGTAGAGAAAATTATTTAATTCAGCTACAGTGCCATGCGAAAGTATTCGGCCCCCTTGAACTTTGCGACCTTTTGCCACATTTCAGGCTTCAAACATAAAGATATAAAACTATTTTTTTTGTGAAGAATCAACAACAAGTGGAACACAATCATGAAGTGGAACGACATTTATTGGATATTTCTAACTTTTTTAACAAATCAAAAACTGAAATTGGGCGTGCAAAATTATTCAGCCCCCTTAAGTTAATACTTTGTAGCGCCACCTTTTGCTGCGATTACAGCTGTAAGTCGCTTGGGGTATGTCTCTATCAGTTTTGCACACCTAGAGAGACTGAAATTTTTTCCCATTCCTCCTTGCAAAACAGCTCGAGCTCAGTGAGGTTGGATGGAGAGCATTTGTGAACAGCAGTTTTCAGTTCTTTCCACAGATTCTCGATTGGATTCAGGTCTGGACTTTGACTTGGCCATTCTAACACCTGGATATGATTATTTTTGAACCGTTCCATTGTAGATTTTGCTTTGTTTTGGATCATTGTCTTGTTGGAAGACAAATCTCCGTCCCAGTCTCAGGTCCTTTGCAGACTCCATCAGGTTTTCTTCCAGAATGGTCCTGTATTTGGCTCCATCCATCTTCCCATCAATTTTAACCATCTTCCCTGTCCCTGCTGAAGAAAAGCAGGCCCAAACCATGATGCTGCCACCACCATGTTTGACAGTAGGGATGGGGTGTTCAGGGTGATGAGCTGTGTTGCTTTTACGCCAAACATAACGTTTTGCATTGTTGCCAAAAAGTTCAATTTTGGTTTCATCTGACCAGAGCACCTTCTTCCACATGTTTGGTGTGTCTCCCAGGTGGCTTGTGGCAAACTTTAAACAACACTTTTTATGGATATCTTTAAGAAATGGCTTTCTTCTTGCAACTCTTCCATTAAGGCCAGATTTGTGCAATATACGACTGATTGTTGTCCTATGGACAGAGTCTCCCACCTCAGCTGTAGATCTCTGCAGTTCATCCAGAGTGATCATGGGCCTCTTGGCTGCATCTCTGATCAGTCTTCTCCTTGTATGAGCTGAAAGTTTAGAGGGACGGCCAGGTCTTGGTAGATTTGCAGTGGTCTGATACTCCTTCCATTTCAATATTATCGCTTGCACAGTGCTCCTTGGGATGTTTAAAGCTTGGGAAATCTTTTTCCGAGATCTCTCATTCAGATGAATGAACACAGTTTTCTTTCTGACCTTCCCTCAGGCATCCTATGATGGAGGTGGAGAACTTTACCATCTTCATCAAGAACAGCATCCGTTTCCCCCTATTCAACTTCACCAAGTGAGGATGATGATGATGATTCTGATAATCATGATGATGACAAAGATAATCATGTTACAACTCTAACTGGTCCCCTGTCTCTCCTGTGTTTATATGTGTGTGTATGTGTGCGCATCTCAGGGGTAACTTCCTGCCCACCATCACCCCTCAGTACATCAAGGCGTGTAACTTTGATCATGAGAACAACACCTACTGTCCCATCTTCAGGGTGGGGGACGTCATCCGCTATGCACACCAGAACTTCACCACGCTGGCACAGAAGGTATGGTGGTTCACTCCCAGGTATATATCCATACTAGTATATTAACTTGACATACAGTGCATTCAGAAAGTATTCAGACCCCTTCACTTTTTCCACATTTTGTTATGTTACAGCCTTATTTTAAAATGAATTAAATTGTTATTTTCCCTCATCAATCTACACAAAGCAAAAACAGGCTTTTGGATTTTTTTTGACATTTTTTTATATAAAAAACTGAAATCACATTTACATAGCTATTCCGACTTTTTACTCAGTACTTTGTTGAAGCACATTTGGCAGCGATTACAGCCTCAAGTCTTCTTGGGTATGATGCTACAAGCTTGGCACACCTGTATTTGGGGAGTTTCTCCCATTCTTCTCTGCAGATCCTCTCAAGCTTTGTCAGGTTGGATGAGGAATGTCACTTGCACAGCTATTTTCAGGTCACTCCAGAGATGTTTGATAGGGTTCAAGTTCGGGCTCTGGCTGGGCCACTCAAGGACATTTAGGGACTTGCCCGAAGCCACTTCTAAGTTGTCTTGGCTTTTTGCTTAGGGTCATTGTCCAGTCCTGAGCAGAGTTCCTGAGCAGTCTGAAGCAGGTTTTCTTCAAGGATCTCTGTAGTTTGCTCCGTTCATCTCCCAGTCCCTGCCGCTGAAAAACATCCCCACAGCATGATGCTGCCACCACCATGTTTTACCGTAAGGATGGTGCCAGGCCAAAGAGTTCAATCTTGGTTTCATCAGAGAATCTTGTCTTTTTAGGTGCCTTTTGGCAAACTTCAAATGAGCTGTCATGTGCCTTTTACTGAGGAGAGGCTTCCGTCTGGCCACTCTACCATAAAGGCCTGATTGGTGGAGTGCTGCAGAGATGGTTGTCCTTATGGAAGGTTCTCCCATCTCCACAGAGGAACTCTGGGGCTCTGTCAGAGTGACCATCGGGTTCTTGATCACCTCCCTGACCAAGGCCCTTCTCCCCTAATTGCTCAGTCTGGCCCGGGTGTTCAGCTATAGGAAGAGTCTTGGTGGTTGCAAACGATTTCCTTTTAAGAATGATGGAGGCCACTGTATTCTTGGGGACCTTCAATGCTGCAGAAACGTCTTGGTACCCTTTGGTATCCTCGAAGCTCTACGGACAATCCCTTCGACCTCGTTGCTTGGTTTTTGTTCTGACATGCTCTGTCAACTGTGGGACCTCATATAGACAGGTGTGTGCCTTTCCAAATCATGTCCAATCAATTGAATTTACCACAGGTGGACTTCCAATCAAGTAGTATAAACATCTCAAGGATAATCGATGGAAACATGATGAACCTGAGCTCAATTTCGAGTTTCATAGCAAAGGGTCTGAATACTTATGTAAATAAGGTACTTCTGTTTTTTTTTTTAAATATATACATTTGCAACATTTCTAAAAAAAACTAAAAAAAATGCTTTGTCGTTATGGTTATTGTGTGTAGATTGAAGAGGGGGAAAAAGAAGAAGATTTGATCCATTTTAGAATAAGGCTGTAATGTAACAAAATGTGTAATGAAGGAAGGGGTCTGAATACCTTCTGAATGCACTGCATTACCATCACTGAACATCGGCGGCACCTTAATTGGGGCGAACAGGTTCTTATTCATGACTGGAGTGGAATCAGTGGAGTGGTAACAAATACATCAAACATGTGGTTTCCAGGTGTTTGATGCCATTTCAGTTGCTCCGTTCTGGCCATTATTAGCAGCCTCCTGTGATTTCTATCCACAGTTATTTCCATCCATACTAGTCTTTTTATATACTCACATATTATGCTCTCTTTCTCTCTTTTCCCTACCCGTCGGCTGTATTCACTCCTTCCCCTTTAGGCTACATTCAAATGCTGTCTTTTTCCCACTCTCATAAAGTAACAAATTAGAGAGATTTTCTAAATGTATGTCAACCCCTTCCTACAGGGAGGGGTGATAGGTATAAAGATTGGCTGGATGTGTGACCTGGACCAGTCAGAGGATGAGTGTAACCCTTCCTACTCCTTCACGCGGCTGGACGCCATGTCGGAGAAGAACAGCGTCTCCCCCGGGTACAACTTCAGGTAGCCATGACCTCTAACCTCTGGCCTTTGGAGAGTGAGCCCCGTAGAGATACATAGCGATATCTTGATGTATATAACCCGTTTTTGCATGGACATTGCCATTGAGGGCTTACACCATTTTAAAGTAGTCAAATGGGTGTGGATTCCTATGGGTCGGGAGCAATCAGTCAATGATCCGAGCATCGTCTTCTTCTTCAAATTGGGTTGCCTATGGGTAGTAAATGGCTTTAAGCTAGATCAGTGATTTTACCGTGGCACAACTTGATGGAAGAAAAATTAGGTTTGACACCTAAAATGTCCCTATTAACCTGTTGGTACTAGGGTGCAGTATTTTCATTTTTGGGAAAAAACATTCCCGTTTTAAATGGGATATTTTGTCAGGAAAAGATGCTAGAATATGCATATAATTGACAGCTTTCGATGGAAACGTTAGAGTGTTTTCTAAAACTGTAAAGATATTGTCTGTGAGTATAACAGAACTGATGTTGCAGGCGAAAGCCTGAGAAAAATCCAATCCGGAAGTGCCCCAGGTTTTGAAAGCGCTGCGTTCCAATGACTCCCTATTTGGCTGTGAATGTACCATCAACGAGCTTACGCTTTCTACGTATTCCCCAAGGTGTCTACAGCATTGTGACGTAGTTTTACACATTTCTGTTGAAGAATAGCCGTAGGTGGCCACATTGCGTAAGTGGTCACATGGTGGCTCCGAGAGAGATTCTCGTGTAAAATACAGAGGTAGCCATTACTCCAATCGGTTCTAGTGTAAATGAACTCTGTCTTATCTGATCCAAAGTCATCTACTTCTGTGACAAACATATTTATAGATTCAATCGGGTTTATTTGAACTATTTTCATAGTTCCTTATTCTTGATGATACATTTTTCTGATACCCCTTAATGAGCACCCCGCGAAAATGTGCTGGAAGGATTTTTTTTGTAGCTCTGATAAAATAGATCATTCCTTTTGAAAGGGTTGGGTTTAGAGACATTGGTTTTCTGCATTGTGAAGGTGCAACCAGGAACACAAAACCATGCTCCATATCTTTCTATGGCAGAGGCTGTGGTACAGGTAAGCCTAATCAGACGTGCATGTGCTAATGGTTCTCAGTCACAGGCAAAGTCAAATGATAAAAAATGACTTTGCTCCTGATGCGTGACCTTCAAATGATACAAAGGTAACAACAGCCTGAGCACATGGGACTTGAAACAATGTGCCATTCAATGTATTATCTGAGCGGCACTGGTGCTCCCAAGACAGAATTCCATGTGCATTTCACAGGTCACGTGTATTCAAAAAATGTTGTGTTAAAAAAATTATCCAGATTAGGAAAAGTTTTGCGGCATATCTGAGTTCCTCAAGGCTCACCAGTTGAAGACCACTGAGCTAGATCACCACCTAGTGGCTATAACAAATGAATGACACGCAAGATTTGGTTCAGGACTCAGGGAGGAGGTAAGGGCACTCGGAGTGTGTTGTGAGGAAAACAACCTCTCACTCAACGTCAATAAAACAAAGGAGAGGATCGTGGACTTCAGAAAACAGCAGAGGGAGCACCCCCCTATCCACATCGACGGGACAGTAGTGGAGAAGGTGGAAAGTTGAAAGTTATTCTGCGTACACATCACAGACAATCTAAACTGAAATGGTTCAAACTGATTTAAGTTTGGCACCGCTTCTGGGAGAGTATTTTCTTGTTTGCTTATGGCCTTATAGAGTTGATTGAGTGCGATCTTAGTGCCAGCATCGGTCTGTGGTGGTAAATAGACAGCTATGAATAATATAGATGAGAACTCTCGTGGTAGATAGTGTGGTCTACAGCTTATCATAAGGTACCTCAGGCGAGCAATACCTCAAGACTTCTTTCATATCAGCACCAGCTGTTATTGACAAAGACACACACCCCCACCCCCCTTGTCTTACCAGATGTAGCTTCTCTGATCTGCCGGTGCATTGAAAATCCCTCCAGATCTATATTGTCTGTGTCGTCGTTCAGCCACGACTCGGTGAAACATAGGATATTACAAGTCTTAATATCCCGTTGGTAGGATCATTGTAATCGTAGGTCATCCATTTTATTTTCCAATTAATGCATGTTAGCAAGTAGAATTGATGTTAATGGGAGTTGTCGCCTGCCTACGGATTCTCAAAAGGCAGCCTGATCGGCGTCCTCTTTTCCTACGTCTTTTCTTCAAGCCAATGACGTGGACCTGGGCTTCTTCCCGGGAGAGCAGTATATCTTTCTCGTTGGACTCGTTAGAGGAAAAAGCTTCTTCCAGTCTGTGTTGAGTAATTCCAGTTCTGATGTCCAGAAGTTATTTTCGGTCACAAGAGACAGTAGCACCAACATTCTGCACAAAATAAGTTACGAACAATGCAAAAAAATGAACAAAATAGCACAATTGATTACGGGCATGTAAAATGTCAGCCATCCTCTTCGGCGCCATTTTCCAAAATCGAAAGAAAATGATGTACTTTTTACTCCATACATTTTTCCTGACAACCACAAGTACTCGTTGCATTTGGAATGCTTAGCAGGACAGGAAAATTGTCTAATTCAGACACTTATCAATAGAACATCCCTGGTCATCCCTACTGCCTCTGATCTGGCGGACTCACTAAATACATGCTTTGTTTGTAAATAAGGACTCGGGGTAGGATTAACTGTCAACCCATGTCCTTACACTCTGTCCATGTTGTGCTGATAGGTATGCTAAGTACTACAAGATGGACAATGGGACAGATTACCGTACTCTGCTGAAGGCCTATGCCATCAGGTTTGATGTGCTTGTCAATGGAAATGTGAGTGATTTCAATTTGTGTGTGTGTGTGTGTGTGTGTGTGTGTGTGTGAGAACATGTCTGTGGTTTGCATGAGTCTAATTGCCTATGTGGGTCCATGACTGTTCTACATATATGTGTTGTTAGATGGGGGGGTCATGTGTGTGTTTACTTCTGTAAAGTACTTAACTTGTTTCTTACAGGCAGGGAAGTTTAACATGATCCCGACTCTGATCAACATGGTAGCTGCCTTTACGTCAGTTGGAGTGGTGAGCCCTTCTATTCAGTTTCTACTTTCTATCCACACCGTCTCTAGGCTAGTTTTAAATTAAAACATGTCTGTTCCACCTTCAGTCTCTTAACTTTGTAATAATATTATCCACAGTCTCTATAGGCTAGTTTGAAAATGTCTCTGTGCCGTGTGTGTTCCTGTCTCGTCAACCAAAGTTCTTTCCAGGAAAATAAAGTTATTATTTTTTTCTACTCTCTTCTCCTTTCTGCTCTCCTCTCGTCTCCTCATTTCTTCAATTCCTTTCTATTCTATTTTAAAAACTTGTTTTTTTTCCTCTGCCTTGGATTGGTTGCAGGGCACCGTGCTTTGTGACATCATACTCTTGAACTTTCTGAAGGGAGCAGAGCAATACAAGGCCAAGAAGTTTGAGGAGGTAAAGTTTGAGGCAAGACACCAACCCTGCTTACTGTGATATAGATATTTGTCTTAATAACCAGTGTCAGCCTTTGCAAGCCTGGGGCCGCATCTCAGAGTAGGAGTGCTGATCTAGGATCAGCTCACCCCTGTCCCATGACCTTATTCATTGTAGTCTAAAAGGCAAAACTGATATTAAATCAGTAAGCCTTCTCTGAGAAGTTGATACATACAGCCCAGAGGAATAGTTTAAACTAAGAGGCAAATCCTAACTTCCACTTAAATCATGCATTGATAGCAACTGGAGACTAAGTGAAAATGTGCTCCTGATGTTCTTCAAGTTTATACAATTCAATAAAGTAATCTCCTCTCTCTCTCTCCCCCCCAATCTACCATTACTCCATTAGGTATCAGACACGCAGATCGAGAACTCCTTATCCAGCAATGGGCTCTATCGGAGTAGGGAGTTCATTGGAGTAGAGAAGCAGTCAAACGACTCAGGGGCCTTTTCCATTGGGCAATACGGCTAACGGACAGCCATTGGAATGGATTGTTTGAGGGGAAAGGTGGTGGCAATTTGGGACGTTTGGCTGCAAAATGTAGGTTTAGGGTGATATTGCCCATAGACCCTAATCTTGGATCAGTTTAACATTTCCCCCACAAATGGTTATGGTGAGAATTGGGGAAGGGGAAACTGATCCTAGATCTGTACCTAGGCTAAACATCACCCCGGACAGAGAATGCATATATGTATGGCATTGTAATATCCCTAATATTTCACATGAACCTGTAATTTACCTGTAATATTGTCATGGTGGAGGTTGTATGTGTAATCCTTAACTTTGCATGTGACCCTGCATGTGACCCACCATGGGCTATCGTATTTGAACTCCTACCTCTACAAAGTATTAAAGTCTACCCACAACTTCAATAAAATTATGTCACTTAAATTTGATTCTGGTTAGATTCTGCCAGAGGCTCAAATCCTGCTGGAAACAGACAAACAAATACTCTAGTTGTCTACTTGCTTAACACTTTTTATTGATAGTTTGCATTAAGCAGGCACATCTCTCTGTGGTTTGGTTTCATAGTGGGAGATCTGTGGGTTGGGATCATTAAAGAGAGGAGCAGGGTGAGTGCGAAATGGCATCCTATCCTTTATAGTGCAATATGTTTGACCAGGGGACCCATTGCTGCTACATAAAAAGTATCAGAGGTGTGGACACGAGTCACATGACTTGGACACGAGTCACATGACTTGGACACGAGTCACATGACTTGGACACGAGTCACATGACTTGGACACGAGTCACATGACTTGGACACGAGTCACATGACTTGGACACGAGTCACATGACTTGGACACGAGTCACATGACTTGGACACGAGTCACATGACTTGGACACGAGTCACATGACTTGGACACGAGTCACATGACTTGGACACGAGTCACATGACTTGGACACGAGTCACATGACTTGGACACGAGTCACATGACTTGGACACGAGTCACATGACTTGGACACGAGTCAGACTCGAGTCACAAATATGATGACTTGCAACTCGACTTTGACTTTAACACCAATGATTCGTGACTTGACGTATCACTCGACCTGACTTGACACCCTCCAAGCCCAAATATAAAGAATGATGCTATTAAAAAAGTGTGCAGTGCATCAGCTCTTCATTTAACGGATTGCGGACAGCAACCAAAAAAATTCTGCCAGCTGAGGAAAAGTTGTGGGTGGCAGTGCAGAGGAACGTCGGTGGGTGAATTCAGATGGAGCCCTTGGAAAGATGATACCCCAAATTATTATTTTCGGATATGAAGACAACGCTGTATCGACAAAAAACTGATTGCAACTTGCAAAACATGCGGGAAGAAAATTACAGATGGAGGCGCAACAATTTCCAACTTTGTTCGACATTTGAACGGTAAATTGTGGCTAATATAGCCAACAGCTATATAATTGATTACTTTACTGGTGTATCATGTAGGCTAACGTAACGTTAAATCAATGAGCCTCCACACAGCCAGTCAGTGCGGGAACGTGATCATTGCACCCAAGATTGAGCTACAACTGGCTAGGCAGTTGGTAGTCTAAATCCTGCCTGATGTTACTGCTGTTCCTAAAACCATTGACATACGTTAGCCTACTGTAACCAGAGAGAGAGAGAGAGAGAGAGTGTGTGTGTTAAGGTTGGGCGATTGTGTACAAGTCTAAATCGCCCGATTGCGCCCCATAGAGATCCTCGATAGTCGATCACTATTGGGATCAGGGGGTCTTTCTCATGGCTACCCATGTATTTCCATGGAAATATTACGTTTATTTGGAAAGTAATAAATATATAGACATTTTTAAAAGCATTTATGATTTGCGTAAATAATATACTAACTTACTCTTGATAAAAATATGATATGGTATTACATTTGGTGAAGAGCACATTATGACTTGTTTAGGACTCGAAACTCAAAGTTCAGGACTTGAGACTTGACTTGATGGTCTTGACTTGGGACTTGACTTGGGACTTGAGTGCTAAGACTTGAGACTTACTTGTGACTTGTAAAAACAATGACTTGGTCCCCACCTCTGCTAAGTATGTGTGTGGATATTGGAAAAGACCCACAGTCTCTCTCTCTCCTCAAACTCTGTTCTTGAAGGAGCACATGTAGCTCTTCTTGGTGAAATACATGTGGTCGTTCCACTTCCCAATGCCTTGGAGATAGAGAACACATATACAGAGAGACGGACAGACACACAGAGGTTTGAATGTATGAGCTCAAAAATAGCATCTCTTCCCTCCACCATTCATTCGAACTTCCTCCCCACCACCTTCCATTAAAAGTCTATTTCCCGTTTGTCATTTTAGCCCTTAATTAGCCACTGCATTCAACTAAGGTAGGTAAAAACAAACATATCACAGCCATTGCAAGTAAAAACTATCCATCCATCCCCATCACTCCTCCCTCCATCCATCTCTTAATGCTTCAGTTCATATCCACACAGTCCTCATGGCTCGTCCAGCAGGCGATGGGCTCCCCAGGGGTTCCAGTTGGAGCCGTCAATCCACACAAACTTACCACACTGAGAGGAGGGAGAGAGAGAGAGAAAGAGGTGGTTAAAAGAAGAGAGAGCGATAGAAAGACATTCTGTCTTTCAGGGCATTCTGAAAGTATTCTGACATCTTGACTTTTTCCATGTTTTGTTACTTTACTTTACCTTATTCTAAAATTGATTTGATAAAACATTTTCCTCGTCAATCTACACACAGTACCCCATACTGACAAAGCGAAAACATTTTCCTCGTCAATCTACACACAGTACCCCATACTGACAAAGCGAAAACATTTTCCTCGTCAATCTACACACAGCACCCCATACTGACAAAGCGAAAACATTTTCCTCGTCAATCTACACACAGCACCCCATACTGACAAAGCGAAAACATTTTCCTCGTCAATCTACACACAGCACCCCATACTGACAAAGCGAAAACATTTTTTTTTACATTTTTGCAAATGTATTAAAACATTATTTTTTTTAAATACCTTATTTAGTATTCAGACCCTTTGCTATGAGACTGGAAATTGAGCATGGTTTCATCCTGTATCCATTGATCATCCTTGAGATGTTTCTACAACTTGATTGGAGTCCACGTGTGGTAAGTTCAAATGATTGGACATGATTTGGAAAGGCGCACACCTGTCTATATAAGGTCCCACACCAAGCCATGAGGACGAAGGAATTGTCTGTAGAGCTCTGAGACAGGATTGTGTCGAGGCACAGGGAAGTGTACCAAAAGATGTCTGCATCATTGAAGGTCCCCGAGAACACAGTGGCCTCCATCATTCTTAAATGGAAAAAGTTTGGAACCACCAAGACTCTTCCTAGAGCCAAACTGCCCGGCCAAACTGAGCAATCGGGGAGAAGAGCCTAGGTCAGGGAGGTGACCAAGAACCCAATGGTCACTCTGACAGAGCTCCAGAGTTCCTCTGTGAAGATGGGAGAACCTTCCAGAGGGACAACTATCTCTGCAGCACTCCACCAATCAGGCCTTTATGTTAGAGTGGCCAGACGGAAAGCACTCCTCAGTAAAAGGCACATGACAGCTCACTTGGAGTTTGCCAAGAGGCACCTAAAGGACTCTCAAGACCATGAGAAACAAGATGATCTGGTCTGATGAAACCAAGATTGAACTCTTTAGCCTGAATGCCAAGCGTTACAGAAACCAGGCACTTCTCATCACCTGGCCAATGCCATCCCTACGGTGAAGCATGGTAGTGGCAGCATCATGCTGTGTTGATTTTTTTCAGCAGCAGGGACTGGGAGACTAGTCAGGATTGAGGGAAAGATGAACGGAGAAAAGTACAGAGAAATCCTTGATGAAAATCAGTCTCTGAATATCCTTGAGTGGCCCAGCCAGGCTCGGACTTGAACCCGATCTACCATCTTTGGAGAAACCTGAAAATAGCTGTGCAGCAACATTCCCCATCCAACCTGACAGAGCTTGAGAGGATCTGCAGAGAAGAATGGGAGAAACTCCCAAAATACAGGTGTGCCAAGCTTGTAGCATCATACCCAAGAAGACTCAAGGCTGTAATCGCTGCCAAAGGTGCTTCAACAAAGTACTGAGTAAAAGGTCTGAATAAATACGTAAATGTAATATTTCCGTTTTTTATTTCTAAAAACCTGTGTTTGTCATTATGGGGTAGTGTGTAGATTGATGAGGAAAAAAACAATTGAATCCATTTTAGAATAAGGCTGTAACGTAACAAAATGTGGAAAAAGTCAAGGGGTCTGAATACTGTAAATGTACTGTAGATATCAAGACAGAAGTCATATGTTCAATGTGAAATGTTGTGCCGCAAAGCTTCCCTCATTCCCCTTCTACCGAACCTTAATTTACCTCCCTCTCCATCCACACATTATCCGCCCTGTCTTCGTCACTCCCTCTCTGTCCAGCAATCACTTCCTCTCCTACCTGAAAGGGTTTGAAGCCTCCTTGACAGATGTGAAGGTGTTTGGCATAGTGCTCCTTCCCTTACTCTCTTCCCCACATTCATGAATCCCCCTTCACCCCCCTCTCTCTCTCCATCCATCCCTCTCCCTCTCCTACCAGGAAGATTTCAAAGCCTCCCGGCCAAATGCGAGGGCTTTTGGCGTTGTTCTAAAGCAGGTACGCGTTGTTATGCACTGACACAAGGTGGCCACCGGGGGCAGCATACCTGCACTTCATCTGAGAGGGATGTGAGAGTGGAGGAAAAAAAAAAACTGTTCCTGCAGAGCTACTGTCCCGTAGGTGTTCAACCCTTATCTAGAGCACCTGATTTTAATAATTAGCTGTCTGATAAGATGAATCAGGTTAGTTACATACAACTGGGGTTGAAGCAAAAACCTGCGGGGGGGGGGCTACAACAGCACTTTAAATGACTACAATACCCACAATCCAGCATTGTGGCTCACCTCAACACAGAGGAAGTCAAGAAGGTCCTTTGATTGGGTCATTATGGGGGACTTGCATAATTCAACAGTGTCATGGATGTGCTTAGATATGGGTCTGGAGTGGTCCAACTCACTCTCCTCTGCTGCATCATTTTCCAATAATATCTTCGGTTTGATGACAGCAATGGCGTCAGCTCCTGTGTCATTGTTGTTGTCTACTTCCTGTTGTCTGTTGTCCGATTGGTTGTCCACAATCTCATTCGGACTTGATTGGCTGAAGCTGACAGCCTCGTATAAAGAAAGGCCTATGTCCTCGTGGTTATGTTGAACGTCGTTGGGAAGGCGCAACTCTGGTCCAGTCTTTAATTGGTCGCCTTCATCATAACCGTGTTGGCTAGCAGCCTCTGATTGGAAAACGGACGGTGAGGGGGCTGTACTGTCCCTTATAGACAGGAATGGTGACCACTCATCTCCTGTTAGAATCTCGTCCACCAAGCTGATGGAACTGAAGTTGAACTTGAAAGAGCTGAAGGAGCTGTAAAATAGAGGGGGGAAAACATTGAAGTTAATGGTTTTGTCACAAAATGGCACCCTATTCCCTATGTAGTGCACTACATTTGAACAGGGCTCTGATAAAACGTAGTGCACTATACACCATATTCCCTATAAAGTGCACTACATTTGACCAATTAGTGCACTATGTAGGGAATAGGGTGCCATTTGTGAAACAAAATAGATATTATGTCATCTGTCATGGGTTGATGAAAGCAGTGGTCACATTTCTTTAAACAAATATATATTATAATAATTTTCACAAGTATGTGGTCCATTTTCACAACTCTAGTTAGTACAAAACCCAAAACATATCATCTAAAAGGCAGTTGTTTCAAAACTTGAAGCACATTTTCAATTGACAAAGTACAACACACAAAATCCCACCGTCACTTTTCACCACACTTAATCAGTGTTTCATCTAGAAATGCATGTTTGACATTACAATACATGGTCATATAAAGTAAGAGCCTTTCACAATGCAATGTTCACATAACTTTTCATATGATTCTGTCCTGATTTGTTAAAATACATTGTTCTATTACTTAATCCGACTGCTCTTATTTGATAATCACTTAACCTTTTGGTAAAACCCATATTCTCATTTTTATAACTACGGAATAAAAATCTATGTTTGTATAGTATAAACATATAACGTATGATATACATTGAGTGTACAAAACATTAGGTACACCTCCCTAATATTGAGTTGCACCCCCTTTTGCCCTTAGAACAGCCTCAATTCGTCAGGGCGTGGACTCTACAAGGCGTCGAAAGTGTTCCACAAGGGATGTTGACTCCAATGCTCCCCACAGTTGTGTCAAGTTGGCTGGATGCCCTTTGGGTGGTGGACCATTCTTGATACACACAGGAAAACTGTTGAACGTGAAAAACCCAGTAGCGTTGCAGTTCTTGACACACTCAAACCGGTGCGCCTGGCACCTACTACCATAACCTGTTCAAAGGCACTTAAATCTTTTGCCTTGCCCATTCACCCTCTGAATGGCACACACACACAATCCATGTCTCATGAAAATCAGTCTTTAACCTGTCCTCTCCTTCATCTACACTGATTGAAATGGATTTAACAAGTGCCATCAATAAGGGATCATAGCTTTCACCCGCTCAGTCTATGTCATGGAAAGGGATGCATACTGTAATGTACAATTATGACGATGGCTATTGTGATTTGACTCTACGGTAAGTTGAAAAACAAGTCTGATATTGACAAGAACAGAGATGCACTGTATGCAACAAATGCATCACCCACACAGTAAGAATGGATCCAAAATCATGTTGTTTTATTTCTTCTTTAGTCCATGAGATTGAGCAGGCCTGTCAAGGTGAACGGGTCTCCTATGTCATTGTGTGGGAAAATTCACCACATACTTGTGAAAATAGCATCAAAGTGATTGGGGGGGGGGGGGGGGGGGGGGACGATATTGCAAAAATGCCACATAACTGGACTAACGGCTCGGAGCACAGAATGTGTGTGTGTGTGCGTGTGTGTGGTGACTTCAGGGCACTTAGGAAGTCATGACAGCTATGGGGAAGTAGTGTCTGAGTTACTGCAACTTCATCAACAAAACACACACACACAGAGTCCAAGGAATGTGTGTGCTCTGCTATGGCAAGCACAGTATATAGTGCCTCTTAAGTAGAGTCAAGGAAAAAGAGAGGGTGTGGTGGGTTGAAACTCCCCAAGACTCACTTTCCATCACCACTGAAAACGTGTCTCTCTCTCTCTCTCTCTCTCCTCATCTTGCTCCCTCTCATTCTCTCTCACCACTGAAAACATGTCTCTCTCTCTCTCTCCTCGTCTTGCTCCCTCTCATTCTGTCTCACCTCTGAAAACGTCTCTCTCTCTCCTCATCTTGCTTCCTCTCATTCTGTCTCTCACCACTGAAAATGTGTATCTCTCCCTCTCTCTCTCCTCATCTTATTCCCTCTCATTCTGTCTCTCACCTCTGAAAACGTGTCTCTCTCCCTCTCTCTCCTCATCTTGCTCCCTCTCATTCTGTCTCTCACCTCTGAAAAACGTGCATGGTGTTCCACAGGCTTCCTCTCCGTCTCAGCTTGGCTGGGCCGCTCCATCGTTGGCGACTTCTGTGTAGCCTCACCACTCCTCTTCTCCTCCTCCTCTTTCCTCTCCTCTTCCTCTATGACGGACATTTTAGCATGCAACCTGACTGAATGTCGATCTTGATGGAGGTGCACCTGTCAACAAAAAAATCGCACCATGATCACCCTACAAGGAGAGGGCGACTTCATTCTTAATCAATGTTAGATAGTTCGACAGGATGTCGATCTTGATTGAGGTTAACCTGTTATAACATAACTGTAAGAGGGAAATGATGCAATAATTGACGCATTATTTCATTAATGTTCGATAGTTCTTTGGAGTAAAAGAAAGAATACGAATGTAATTTCGACGGCATTAATGAGCAAGAAAGACTCACTAACGTCATTTCGCTCTCTACCTCTCTTTCTCCGTCGTCATCCTGAATCTCTCCATTTCCTCCCTTCTCCTCTCGACTCTCCTTCCATCTGCTCATCATCTTCTTGGTAAATTTCTTCAGCTTTCCTCCCTTCATTTTCTTCATATTCGTGTGTTTCGACCCAAGCACACCCCCACCACCCCATGTTGCAGTGTCCTGAACCACAACTTCCTGTGTGCCTTCTAAATTCCTCCCCCCCTCTAACAAACCTCCCTCCTCCGTGTTACTCCGAATCTCTGCAGGGGTTCTGGAGCTCTCGCTCCCATCTGCGATGTGTTCGCTAGGATCTGGTGGTTCTCTGACTCCCTCTGTCCCTGGAGGTACAGACTGGAAGCCAGGGGGGGATGTCTCTCGTTTCAGACCCAGAAGAGACACTTCCATCTGGGCTGTCCTGGGCTCTCCCCTCAGGTCCCTGGGGCAGAGATCTGTTTTTGCGTGGAGGTTTTGGTATAAGTGGCTTGGGTGGGGTCAATTCCAACGGTTTGGGTATCCCCATTACCCCCATCCCCACTGGCTCAGAGGATTTAGGGGGGCGCCCTATATCCTTTCCCCTCAGCTTGGAAGGGTCCTGTGTTGCCATGGACACAGTCGTCTCCAACTGCTGCACCCCCCCACCCCTCTGTGCTGTAGAGCCCAGAGTAAAATCCAGAATGGGCTGTGAGAATCGGCGTTCTGACTTGAGGATGACAGCTGAGTATATTGACAGTCTATCCCCTGAGGACAATAGCATATCCTCCTCCTGGCCTCCAGGCCCTCTCCCATGTCCTGTAGGCCTCAGCTCACAGCCTGGGCCCTCGCCTACCACTCCCCCCCCCACACAGGAGCACTCCGGCTAGGGTCGAGGGCTGGTGGAGTGGGCGCTGGCCCTATAGGGTGTAGCGGTGGTTTAGCCCTCCTCTTGGGGGGAATGGGGGGAAGTGGGGGTCTGGCATCCAGGCCAGGGGGACAGGGTAGCAACTGCCTTCCCTCCCATCTGGGAATCACAGAGGGGGTTTCACTGGTTTCCTCCTCCTCCTCGTTGCCCAGTTTTTCCAATCCTGCATCCAAAAATGGAATACCGGAATTCCTCTCTTCTCTTTCTGAATCCCTGTCTGATGATTCCGGATCGTTGTCCCTTTCAGTCGGAACTTTCAATTGTGGATCCTTGTCATCATCAACACAATCACCATCATCATCCTCAATCACTGCAGCAAGCTTTCCTTTGAATTTGAGCTCTGCATTATTGTGGCCATGAGGGGTCACATAGAATCCCCTGTCTGTTTCCACTGAGGTTCTGAGGTGTTGGTGTGTGTTACGGTGCGTGTTCGAGTGTATGTTAGGAGGTTGATCCGTGTCTTCTGCAGTGCTCAGTCTGCGCAGCATGGACTGGATCAGAGACATACTTCCAGAGTGACTGTCCGCCTCAGACATCTAGCGAGAGAGGAATACAGAGAGATTTTTATTATGTGTCCCAAATGGCACTCTATTCCCTTTATTGTGCACTACTATTGACCAGGGCCCATTCCAAAAATAGTGCCCATAGGGCTCTGGTGAAAAGTAGTGCACTACATAAGGAATACGGTGTCATTTTGGAGGCATACAGAGTGTTGTTTCATAACCACATTTCTACAGTAATAATACACTCAGTGTCTGTCTGCCTGTCTGTCTCTCGACCTGTCTGTCTCTCGACCTGTCTGTCCGCCTGTCTGTGACCAGTGTGTGTCAAAGTCCGCACAGGTCATTGATGGCATAATTTTTACAGAGATCTCGAGTTCGTTTTGTCAACTGAGGCTATTCACAGCTTGGATTCACTCAAGACGTCCTATATGCCCCTACAGAAGCCGTACAACAACCGGTTGACATTACTACGTCCTCTCTCTCAGTGTAATGTCAATGCATTTCAATCACTGCTTCTTCACAGTTCTTTAGAAATCTATGTATTAGACTTGAGGTTGCAAAATGTCAGTACATTTGCCCAAATTCCCAGAATATTAGAATAGAATATTCCCGGAATCAGGAGGGAATACGCAGGGAATCCAGAGACCTCCCCTCCAGGATTTCTGGAAAAATCTGTCTGTATATTTCTCTTACCGCTGTTCTATTCTCTTCCTCTGTGTTTTCTTCCCTTCATCCTCTTCTCCTCCAGCCCTCTTTTCATGAGAAGCTTTCCTTTAAACTCAGCTGCTTTCATTCAGTCCCTCGCTCTCTCTTTTTCCCACGTGTGTTCCTAACAAACACAACTCTAACATGTCCAGCCTCACTCTTCCCTCCTGACGTTTCCCTCTGGCTCTGTGTGCTCGTGCATGTGTGTTTGTGTGTGTAATAATTTCTTCATTGAAACTGCCAAAACCAGTTCTCTCCCATTCCGCGCACAGTGTCAGTGACTCAAAGCTTAAAATTGCATGGCATGCTATATTAATCACACCGTTTCCAAACACTAAATGATCCACCTTTTTCCTTGAACATTTTGAGATGCCAGTTTCCATTGGCTTTTGTGATTAAACTGTGTAAGGTAAATTTGGCATCAGATGTTGTGCACAGGAGTGCACGCACGCACACACACACACACACACACACTTTGACTACTCCTCCAACAAAGTAGACCAACCAGGGCCGGCTTTAGCCTATAAATTCCTACAACCAGCAAGTGAGCAGAGTTTGCCATTCAAGATGTGATTATAGCTGTCCTCTCTACTCAGGATATACCCCAAAATTGCCTACATGTTTGCCATTGATTCAATATACAATATTTTTGAGCCAATCCAAACGGTTCCTTTCTATCAATAAATGCCAGTCGCTAAACCGCCTCACCCACTGGAAGAAAAGTGCAGTTCACTACGTACATTAGGTGGCGGCACCGTGTAAACCCCACGGAAGAAGCTGAAAAGCCTTCAACAGGAAGTCGTTTTTTTTGCCACCCTCCCATCGAGTTTTCAAAACTATCTTTGGTAGTAGCCAGTAGCTCTGAGGCTGTGAGGAAAGTAGAGGATGGTGGGCTAAGGGTGAGGGAGCCTGAGAAGATCCCTGTGAGTAAGTAGGACAGTACAGAGTTGCCCGAACAGTTTGTCCTTTAGTAAGGCTGGCTTCTTGGCATTGATTACGATGGTCATTAATTGCACTGCACTGTCTGAAAGGAAATCCCAGAAAATTGAATTGGTAGTAGCAGCAGAGACGTTTTGGGGTGTCAAGAGATTTTAGTGTAGAATTACAGGGGGGGGGGGGGGGGGGGGTTGAGAAAAGGGGCCCCAGCCACCACAGGCTGACGGCCTAGTGTAGGATCTGTCAGGGCCAAAGTAGTGGGATGGGGTTGTGGGTTTGTTCGGGATAGAGGTATCGATCTAGGGTTGGATGTTGATGCAATTTATATTTTCCCCATTTCCATTTGCCCTTTATTGTGAACAAAATGTGCAATGCACTTTCTGATCCGTGAAAGGCAGCAATATGCCACACGAAGAAGAAGCCAGTAGCTTTTGGAAAGAAAACGCCACAGGCTTTTGGAGGTGAACAACAGTTTAATTGTCTGTATTTATCACCACCCGACGTTTTGAAACACTGAACAATAATACGCTAGCTGCACACATTCGATATACAGTGCCTTCGGGAAGTATTCATAACCCTTGACTTATTCCACATTCTATTGTGTTACAGCTTGAATTCAAAATGTGGAAATATATATTCTTTCTTTATGAGGATGACCAAAGAAAGACAAAAAAAACTTACTCAATTGTAGTCATATTTCTCTAAACATAATTTAAGTTCTTGCAACAACTTGCCAAGTGGCTCCATTTTTCGAGGACTGTGGGTATTTCAAAAATGTTTCACTTTATGATTATTTTACACAACGTCGAATAACATTTACAATTACGCTGTTATCCAGAGCAGCTTACAGTTAGTACATTTATCTTAAGATAGCTAGGTGGGACAACCACATTATCTCAGTCATTGTAAGTGGGAGAACTTGGAACGGTTGAACACCAATCAGGCTGCTGTGTTCTGCAACAGTTGCAGGAATTTAATAGCACAAGTGGGGAGCCCAGCCAACAGCAAGTTTCAGTAGTTCAGAGAGGAGATGTCTGTATTAGCACCTGCCCCACTTCCTGTGTGAGTTAAGGTCGCACTCTATGAATGTTGTAGAGCATGAACCTGCAGGAGCGAGTCACTGCTTTGTTTGCAGAGAATGACAGGGTGTTGTCCAGGGTCACGCCAAGGTTCTTTGCACTCTGGGAGGAGGACACAGTGGAGTTGTCAACCATGATGGAGATGTCTTGTAGCAGTCATGACTTCCCTGGGAGGAAGAGCAACTCAGTCTTGTCAAGGTTGAGCTTGAGGTGGTGGGCTGACATCGAAGCTGAGATGTCTGCCAGGCACGCAGAAATGCGTGTCAGCACCTGGGTGTCAGTAGGGGGTAAAGAGAAAAGTAATTGACTGTCGTCAACATAGTGATGATAGGAGAGACCACGTGAGGATATGACGGAGCCAAGTGACTTGGTGTATAGAGAGAACAGGGCCTATAACCGAGCCCTGGGGGACACCATTGGTGAGATCAGGAGAGGAGGGTCCGATGGTTCACTGTGTCAAAGGCGGCAGATAGATCTAGGAGGATGAGAACAGAGGAGAGATAGTCAGCTTTGGCAGTGTGGAGAGCCTCCATGACGCAGAGGAGAACAATCTAGGGTGAGTGACCCGTCTTGAAGCCTGGTAAGGTTCAAGAAGACTGTTCTGAGAGATAATGAGAGAGTTGGTCATAGACAGCACGGTCAAGTGTTTTGGAAAGAAAAGAAAGAAGGGATACCAGTCTATAGTTTGATGTCAGAGGGGTCGAGTGTTGGTTTCTTGAGGAGGGGAGCGACTCTGGCTATCTTGAAGTCAGTGGTCAGGGGTTAGATGATGAGAGAATTGAGGAATGGAAGAAGGTCTCCAGAGATGGTCTGGGGAAAGGGAGGAGGTGGGGTCGAGCGGGTAGGTAGTTGGGCAGCCGGACATGACCCATCGCAGGATTTCATCTGGAATGTATGTTTGAAAAAATTAAGTATATTTGTATATCAGTATTAAGCAGCTTGTTGTGCCATGAGGTGTATTGCATCATGATGATTGGATAACAAAACCATCATGTAAATTGTCATTTCATTATGAGATGGATACATTAGTGTAAAATTGAGTGTAAACGGTAACTTGGATTTAAAACAGTAAAAATATAAGAATTTTACAGAGTTTTCTGCAGTTTATGTTTTTCATCATTGTTGCAATCATAAAGGTTATAACATACAAATATTTTAAGGAATTTTGGGGCAACACAGAGGAAGCCATGACCCAAAATGTCAATACAGGTGAGTGCTTTTTCACCATTGACCTATAGGGGGTGCTGAAATTGACCTATATCAGGTTTTGTTCAGTGTGAAAAATGATATAAGTGTGGAGGGAGTTGAAAGTCCGTGTTGCCCAGCAACAACCCCAAAACATCACTGCTCTAGAGGAGATCTGCATGGAGGAATGGGCCAAAATACCAGCAACAGTGTGTGAAAACCTTGTGAAGACTTACAGAAAACGTTTGACCTCTGTCATTGCCAACAAAGGGTATATAACAAAGTATTGAGATAAACTTTTGTTATTGACCAAATACTTATTTTCCACCATAATTTGCAAATAAATTCATTAAAAATCCTACAATGTGATTTTCTTTTCTCATTTTGTCTGTCATAGTTGAAGTGTACCTATGATGAAAATTACAGGCCTCTCTCATCTTTTTAAGTGGGAGAACTTGCACAATTGGTGGCTGACTAAATGCTTTTTTGCCCCACTGTCATTTATTTGGTTGTCAATCTTTCCAATTCCAACTTTGTCATGCTTGTCAGCACAGGCTCTGAGAATAACAACTTCCTACTGGTCTAGAACAGAGCAAGTCCCGCCTCCCGCAAGTCCTGATTGGCACAGTAGATGATGGGGTTCAACTCGCAGTCCAGGTAGAGCATCACCGGCGACAGGTTCTTCGCCAATCAGGTGCAGGGGATAGGTCCAGGCTAACCAGGAATATCAGCTGTGGTGTGAGGGGTCAGATTGACGAAGGGGACCCAGTATCTACAGGGAAACCGCCCCCTACACTGAGAAAGAGATTTCAAGCTTTTATATATATGGGCTCTGCCTCTATCAGCAGATAGAGCTTGTTTGTACTATGACATTTGTGAAAGAGTGCCACCATCAGGCAGGCATATGTAAAGTAAAACACATTCACAGAAGTAAGCTACAGTCAGAACACTGGATAAAAAGAGGATATACGAGTCCTTAGTTGGATCTCCTAACAGTAACTCAGGGAGAGAAGTGTGTGTATGTGAGAGATAGAGAAGTCACGCTCAAGAGTTAATAACAATTACCTATAGGATTTTTACCAGTAGTACCAGACAGTTCCCAATGACCCCCAGCACCATCTCCATGCTCAGAACTGCCACCAGCACTGACCTCTCAACCCTCGTCCACGACTGCTCCAACACTACTACTGTACTGTTGGCCCACTCGTTCACTGAGCGATGGAAAAGAGAAAGAACAGTGATTATAACCTATAAAGATATAAATGAATTCAGTCAATTACTGTTGGTTAGTCAAATTATACAATCTTGAAAGCCTCATAACGTGTAGAAAAATCATTGATATTATAGAATAATTTATGTAATTGTAATACAGTAGCGTACTTACTTTTAAGACTGATATTTAGTCCACAACCATGAGGAGATAGAGAGAGTTATGAATGGGAGAGTGAAGATTACACAAAGCGACGTCACCAAAAACAAATTCTCCAATTGGGGCGGCAGGGTAGCCTAGTGGTTAGAGCGTTGGACTTGTAACCGGAAGGTTGTGAGTTCAAACCCCCGAGCTGACAAGGTACAAATCTGTCGTTCTGCCCCTGAACAGGCAGTTAACCCACTGTTCCAAGGCCGTCATTGAAAATAAGAATGTGTTCTTAACTGACTTGCCTAGTTAAATAAAGGTAAAATAAATAAATAAAAAAATTAAAACTATCCTGCTTCATTTGCTAGCAAAAATGCCGTATCAAGCATTGGTGTGTGTGTCTGTAAAATATCACTACTACATACTGAATGGAGCACAATCAATTCAAAACAACAACGTTGCATTTAATAATTTCACGTAGCACTGTGTTTTAGGATAGAAAATCATATTCTCAAACTTTTGAACTTGCCACATCAAACATGGCGACTTTTTGACGTTCAACACGAGATCTCTGTCATAACGTTCTTTCACTTCCTGCCCACGCCGATTGCACTTCCTAATTCGTCCGCTGTTCTGGTTTAGAAGGCCAAATAGCGACAGGTCAGTGAGTTTCAAGTTATTTTATCAACTACTTCATTATTTGCACTGATTTTAAATATATTTTACAACAATATATATTTTTTATAATAATAATTTTAAATAATTTTATATTTCTACCTAATTTTGGTGCTTGTATGACCGCTGTTTTTACAGCTAAGCGATATAACGTCAGTCATTGGAAAAGTCCTTGAGGATGGTATGGCTAACCGGTTGCTAGCCGGCTCGCTAATACCTATCTAACAAGCATTTGTCATATTGTATAACGTTTTGGTATTTAGCTTTTTGTGAGTAAGACATTTTGCTACAATATATTTGCTACAATATATCATGTCACGTGGCCTGGGTCACCTGGGTAGACGGTTGACTTTTGTTTTCGGGGAGAACAGTCTTGCTAGAACACTTATGTCCTCAACTAGCGAGATAACGTACTGGCTAACCTATGCTGTCAACAGATATTCAGCAGTGTAGTAGCTTCTCTCGCATCGCATGCTGTCATCACAAGGACCAGCTGAGCGCTGACAAAAGGGTCATAATGATCGTCATACATTAACGATGTTCTTAACAAGCACAAATACGAACCTGTTAGCTATGGAACTTAGTTAGCTATCTACCTATTTCTTGACCAGGCACATCTTTACATTATGTCATGACTAACAAAGTAAGACCAATGCCGGTTTTCTGAATGAGTGCAATGTACTGCATTACCTGGCAATAGATTTCACATTGTCGGTTTAATAGATCAGTGACCCTTTACAAAAAAATATTTTTTGTGCATAGACCCTGTATTGCACCTGTTCCGTGTCACATGGTTAATAATAACATGTTTCTGTTTCTTTCTCTACCTCTTTCTTCCTGTGGCGTTGGAATTTTCCAGGCATGTCTGCAGCGTTGCGTGTACTATATTCTGTGTCCCGGCCAGGTAAGACCTCACCTGAAGAGGGAGGGAGGGATGGAAAGATGGATGGATATTGATGATGTGGTGCCCTGCTTTATTGATAGGAAAGTCAAATTGGTCATCAACAGTTCAAATTTAGTCTCTACTCAGTTATTTGGTTACAGATACCCAAAACACATCTCAACTATCTAGTTATCTAGATAACTGATTATAAGTCGCTCTGGATAAGAGTGTCTGCTAAATGTGAAACTGTAAGACGAGTCAATGCTATTATTTGTTAGTTGTCATTGAAGTCTTCTTGCTAATTGTTGACCTCTTGTGGTGAAAACATTTCCCTGGTAGCGCCATTCCATCCTCTGCCTTATGTCGTAATTTTACTCCTTTCTTCTTTTTTTCACAGGCACCATTGCGGCTGGACACAATCTTGTGCGTCCAATCAGTCTGTCGGCCCAGAGAGAGGGATTCAGTAAGTACTGCCTCTTCCCCCGGCTCTCAAGGCACGTTAGTTTTGCATCACTGGGTGCCCCGGGTGGACGGCATTTGCACATTCCATTAGTCCTCAAGGGACATCCCCCACCCATCCGGGGCACCGGGAAATTCAAAACGAGCACACCCAGTGTCTCTCAAATACACCTGACCACTGTATTCCCCACACTGCTGCACTTTGTTTGCCTTTGATTAGTATGAATGTTCAGACACGCACTCAACATTAATATCACTCTTTTTCTCTCTATGCCCCTCTCTTTCTCCCTCCCGTCCTTCTCTCTGTAGAGTATGTGAATGCTCAGGATCTGCCCACAGACATGAAGTCCATAACAGACAGAGCCGCTCAGACTCTGCTATGGACGGAGCTCTTCAGAGGTCAGTTTCACTCCTGACTCTTCGTGACACCAACCCCCATGCCCATAGGGTGTCATTTCAGGGTGTCATTTCAGACACAGCCACTGAATAACCTGGTCCCAGATTTTTTTGTTGGTATTTTGGAAACTCCTATGACAACTTTCATAGGAGTTGACAAGAGGGCACCAAAAGATCAGGGAGCAGCCTTGCAAGGACTGTGATAAAGGCTACATACTGACAAAGTAGTCTTTACCTGAACTCTGTACTTGTACGGTGCCATTTTGGATGCAGCCGGTGCAGTGTATAACATCACTTCCTGCTCCGCCAGGATTGGGCATGACCATGAGCTACCTGTTCAGAGAGCCGGCCACCATAAACTACCCGTTTGAGAAGGGGCCCCTGTCTCCCCGTTTCCGTGGTGAGCACGCCCTGCGCAGGTACCCCTCTGGAGAAGAACGCTGCATCGCCTGCAAGCTGTGTGAAGCGATCTGCCCCGCCCAGGTACATAGAAACACACCTGTTGTGGCCTGTTGCACCAGTTGGGTGTAAAAATGTGGTCTTAAATGCTAGGTCAGGCGTAGCTACGTCAGACTTTGTGATCAGAATTTCCACCTGTTGCACCAACTTAAAATAAGACTCGTCGTAGCTAAGTCCCATGTAAGCAATGTGCGTTCATGAGATTTAATGCTTCATAATCAGGGATGCAATCGAGTCACTTTTCGGCACAATTCGGCGTTTTGAAACCAAAATAGATGACGTACGTGATTCGTGTAGAGACGATGAGAAAAGTTTGGTGGGGGTGACTTTGGATCACTACTGGCTGGATCACTACTGGCTGTAAGCGAACGAGTGATGCGCATTTTGGAGCAATACTGTCTGTATCCAGGGCTTAGCGAATCGTTCACGTAACAGAATGCAGCGCAGCACGTGACTGAAGAGAGAACCAACTTGTCAGTTACAGTATCGGCGCATGCTCTGGAAAGGCAGCTTGCCAGTTACAGCAGTGCGTCCCCTGAACGATAACGAAGAGGTAATGTTAGGTGAGAAGTGAGAAGCCTGACCACGGAGACGGGGTGAGAAGGTGATGAAGTGTACAGTCGTGGCCAAAAGTTTTGAGAATGACACATTAACTTCTACAAAGTTTGCTGCTTCAGTGTCTTTAGATATTTTTGTCAGATGTTACTATGGAATACTGAAGTATAATTACAAGTGTTTCATAAGTGTGAAAGGCTTTTATTGACAATTACATGAAGTTGATGCAAAGAGTCAATATTTGCAGTGTTGACACTTATTTTTCAAGACCTCTGCAATCCGCCCTGACATGCTGTTAATTAACTTCTGGGCCACATTCTGACTGATGGCAGCCCATTCTTGCATAATCAATGCTTGGAGTTTGTCAGAATTTGTGGGGTTTTGTTTGTCCACCTGCCTCTTGAGGATTGACCACAAGTTCTCAATGGGATTAAGGTCTGGGGAGTTTCCTGACCATGGACCCAAAATATCAATGTTTTGTTCCCTGAGCCACTTAGTTATCACTTTTGCCTTATGGCAAGGTGCTCCATCATGCTGGAAAAGGCATTGTTCGTCACCAAACTGTTCCTGGATGGTTGGGAGAAGTTGCTCTCCGAGGATGTGTTGGTACCATTCTTTATTCATGGCTGTGTTCTTAGGCAAAATTGCGAGTGAGCCCACTCCCTTGGCTGAGAAGCAACCCCACACATGAATGGTCTCAAGATGCTTTACTGTTGGCATGACACAGGACTGATGGTAGCGCTCACCTTGTCTTCTTCGGACAAGCTTTTTTACGGATGCCCCAAACAATCGGAAAGGGGATTCATCAGAGAAAATGACTTTACCCCAGTCCTCAGCAGTCCAATCCCTGTACCTTTGCAGAATATCAGTCTGTCCCTGATGTTTTTCCTGGAGAGAAGTGGCTTCTTTGCTGCCCTTCTTGAACACCAGGCCATCCTCCAAAAGTCTTTGCCTCACTGTGTGTGCAGATGCACTCTCACCTGCTTGCTGCCATTCCTGAGCAAGCTCTGTACTGGTGGTGCCCCTATCCCGCAGCTGAATCAACTTTAGGAGATGGTCCTGGCGCTTGTTAGACATTCTTGGGCACCCTGAGGCCTTCTTCACAACAATTGAACCCCTCTCCTTGAAATTCTTGATGATTCGATAAATGGTTGATTTAGGTGCAATCTTACTGGCAGCAATATCCTTGCCTGTAAAGCCCTTTTTGTGCAAAGCAATGATGATGGCACGTGTTTCCTTTTAGGTAACCATGTTTGACAGAGGAAGAACAATGATTCCAAGCACCACCCTCCTTTTGACGCTTCCAATCTGTTATTGAAACTCAATCAGCATGACAGAGTGATCTCCAGCTTTCTCCTCGTCAACACTCACACCTGTGTTAAAGAGATAATCACTAACATGATGTCAGCTGGTCCTTTTGTGGCAGGGCTGAAATGCAGTGGAAATATTTTGGGGGGATTCAGACTTTGCAATTCATATGACCACGCTTCATAACATTCTGGAGTATATGCAAATTGCCAGCATACAAACTGAGGCATCAGACTTTGTGAAAATTAATATTTTTGTCATTCTCAAAACCTTTGGTCACGATTGTACTTCATGATTTGTAACTGAAAAACAACTGCCATTTGGAAAGTTTGAGGTGAGGGAGAAGGTGTGGCTTGTTAAGTATCTTGCTAGCTGGATCAAATTCTTCGTTAGCTAGCCAGAGACATGTTGAGCAAAATTTTCCAACTTATCTGATCAAATAATTGAGTTTGGTGTGAAAATTTGCTTGCTAATAAAGTCAGACAGCTATTAACATTAGTAACCTAACCAATTCGCTATAGTATTAACTGGTATACGACTCCTTGCTGTTATAACGTTTTAGTTGCTTACTGGACCCTGGCAATCTGTGTGAAATGTTAACTAGCTAACTGCTATCTGTGAACTAATGTTTTCAGAATGAGATAATTAGGTGAATGAGGCATTGCTTCTTAAACAAGTGGATTCAGGGATCATGTGTACCTGGGCCTGGCTTAAGCTGGATGCCACTAGAGAGGTGAAGGAACACCACACACTTTCCCTCTTTCTCACTTTTTCAATACAGGGGATAAAAAGGGTTATGCCAGGTGTACTCTCTGCCTGAAAGAGATCAATTATGCCAACAAAGGGTATCATGCTCTGCTGCTGGCACATTGTAGAACAGATGTCCACAGGCAGAAAGTGTACAATATGCAGTGTAGCCAAATATACTGCTTTTGTTGTGTTGAACTTGACAGTAGCACTTGCAAGTTAGGGGGGGATTATTACATTTTTTTACCCGGTGAACGTTGTTTTTTTGCACGCTTGAAGCCATGTGGACTTGATCGACGTCTACTATAGTGGCCACTATAATAGAGCAAAAATAGAATGCCTGTTTGTTTCATTCTATTTCTACTTTAAGATGGTTTTTTTCCCAAGTGCAATTTTTAAATGTGTGTGGTCACAAGCATTCTATTATAAAGGCTGTCATGGCTAACTGCAGTATTAACGTATTGTTTTTTTCTCTAGACGTAAGTGTAATTTACAGTAAAGTCTAGGCAACAAATAACATTGGATTGCTTTCTTTAAAAAAAAATGTTACCTGTGAGTTAGGTTCACGTCAACCATTTTTTATTTTCCACACAGAGACTGATCATGTAGATCATATTCTTTGTTGTTTAATTAGTTAACACCTACATTTCCCCCTAGCAGGGATTTTTTTGTATCCCTGCATGATGGTTGCGAAGCAGCGCCTGTTACTAGGCTCTTACTGTCCTCGTGGCAGTTCTAAACTTTGCGAGCCATGTCACTTCCATAGAGCTAGAACAGTCCGTCCTTTAGCATAACCCACCACTATGCATTAACCTTTGTTAACCACGACTGGATGGATCCATCAGGAATTACTGTGGGAATTAATATTATATGTATATTTTTACTTGTATCTAATCTGGAACCCATTGAGACACGTCTCATTTTTAATAGTGGCATGAGGTCAACAAATTCAACACGAACATTCCCTAAAAAAAAAGTGTGTATATATATATATATATATATATATATATATATATATATATATATTGTGGATGCCAGGTCATCTGATGCAGCACTCCCATCACTGTCCTTGGTAAAATGGCCCTTACAAGCCTGGAGGTACGTTGGGTCATTGTCCTGTTGAAAAACAAATGATAATCCCACTAAACCCAGATGGGATGGTGTATCGCTGCAGAATGCTGTGGTAGCCTTGCTGGTTAAAACTTGTTATGGCTGCAATCCCACTAATGGGATAAGTGTCATCAACAACCGCTGAATAGCATAGCGCTACATTCAATAAATATTACTGCAAATATTTATATTCATGAAATCACAAGTGCAATATAGGTAAACACAGTTTAGCCTTTTGTTAATCCACCTGTCGTGTCAGATTTTGAAATTATGCTTCATAGTGAAAGCAATCCAAGCGTTTGTGTAAGTTTATCAATCGCACAACAAAACATTAAGTACACTTAGCATCAGGAAGCTTGGTCACGAAAATCAGAAAAGCAATCAAATTAATCATTTACCTTTGATCTTCGGATGTTTTCACTCCCGAGACTCCCAGTTACACAACAAATGTTCCTTTTGTTCCATAAAGATAATTTTTATATCCAAAATACCTCAGTTTGTTTGTCCCGTTATGTTCAGAAATCCACAGGAAAGAGCGGTCACGACAACGCAGACAAATTCCAAATAGTTTCCATAATGTCCACAGAAACATGTCAAACGTTTTTTATAATCAATCCTCAGGTTGTTTTTAAAATATATAATCGATAATATACCAACCGCAAATGTCTTTCACAGTAGGAGAGGGAAAAGCAATACCTATCCAAACTCTTTTGTGCCAGCAAAACTCATGTGACCACTTGACGCGATGTTATCGTTCTGGCTCATTTTTCAAAATAAAAGCCTGAAACTATGTCTGACGACTGTTGACACCTTGAGGAAGCGATGGGAAAAGGAATCTGGTTCATATCCCTTTAAATCCAGCAAAGGGAGGCTATGGAACATGGAGTTTTCAAAATGGAAGCCACTTCCTGTTTTGATTTTCCTCAGGGTTTCGCCTGCAATATCAGTTCTGTTATACTCACAGACAATATTTTGACAGTTTTGGAAACTTTAGAGTGTTTTCTATCCAATACTAATAATAATATGCATATATTAGCGGCTGAGGAGCTGGCCGTTTACAATGGGCACCTTTTCATCCAAGCTACTCAATACTGCCCCTGCAGCCATATGAAGTTAAGTGTCTTTAATTCTAAATAAATCAGACAGTGTCACCAGCAAAGCACCCCCACACCATCATAACACCTCCTCCATGCTTTACGGTGGGAAATACAAATGCAGAGATCATCTGTTCACCCACACCATGTCTCAGAAAGACAAGGCGGTTGGAACCAAAAATTTCCAATTTGGACTCCAGACCAAAGGACAGATTTCCACCGGTTTAATGTCCATTGCTCGTGTTTCTTGGCCCAAGCAAGTCTTCTTCTTATTGGTGTCCTTTAGTAGTGGTTTCTTTGCAACAATTTGACCATGAAGGCCTGATTTCACACAGTCTCCTCTGAACAGTTGATGTTGAGATGTGTCTGTTACTTCAACTCTGTGAAGCATTTATTTGGGCTGCAATTTCTGAGGCTGGTAACTCTAATGAACTTATCCTCTGCAGCAGAGGTAACTCTGGGTCTTCCATTCCTGTGGCGGTCCTTGTGAGAGCCAGTTTCATCATTGCACTTGATGGTTTTTGTGACTGCACTTGAAGAAACTTTTTGGAAGAAATGCATTCCAGGTGACTACCTTGTGAAGCTGTTTGAGCAAATGCCAAGAGTGTGCAAAGCTGTCATCAAGGCAAAGGGTGGCTATTTGGAGAATCTCAAATATAAAATGTATTTTTGATTTGTTTAACACTGTTTTGGTTACTACGTGATTCCATATGTGTTAATTCATAGTTTTTATGTCTTCTCTATTATTCTAGAATGTAGAAAATATTTTTTTTTACATTTAAGAAAAACCTTTGAATGAGTAGGTGTTCTAAAACTTTTGACCGGTAGTGTGTGTGTGCTTATCAATTGACCATAGCCACTGCCCAAGCCTGAAGCGTTTTTTCCCCCGGACGCATACAGTCCACATTCTAAGTTCCCAAATTCAATGAGATCCAGGGATATGATGCAAAAGGTTTGTTGTTCTTATATTAAAAAAATAAGATTCTCCAATCAACTTAAAGCATAGATTACATGACATGTATAGTCAAGACTATACTTCTCCCGTGTCTTTCAAGAACTCCCCTCCCCCCAAAGGCCCAACTAGTTATTAAATAAAGGTATAACATTTTTTACAAATAACAAATACTTCCTGCCTTTATCCTACCACCAACACATTTACCACAGTACAATGAATGGGAGCCAAAAATGTACTTACACTAATACCAATGGAATGTATCTCAATCAGGTAAATATAAATCATAAAGGTATGTACCTAATTTCATCATATACATTAATGTACATGGAGCTCTGTATATTCTGTATTTTATACAAATATGTCTAAATCGTCTCGAACACTGGTTACAATACAAATTCAACACCACCATTTTTTTTGTTGCTTTTAATCAACACAAATGCAATTCTCATTTAACAAATTCAACATTAGACTCCTAAACTGCCCTAGCGACACCGGGGAATCAAGATGCAGTTCTGCAGGTTATTAAAAAAATTGGGGGCATTAAAACCTAATTCAGTGGAGAGACCAGAGGAACCTTGAGTGAACTGGTTTGGTATCTCATGTTTTGATACTTTCACAACGAAGCTAGGTAAATCAGAAGCGTGTGTAGTTAGAGCTTTGTGAACAAACAAGAAATGGTGAAGTGGTCTACGGTACTTTAATGAGGACCAGCCAGCCTTTTGATACAGGATGCAGTCATGCATATTAAATTTAAATGCCAAGATATTTGTAGGCGGGAAACCTATCTTTTAGTCTAGACGACGACTCTATTATGTAGCACTCAGACCATTTTGATAGCATGTTATGTAGCCTATAACAAGTTGATGATTTTTCTATTTACTTTCATAGTAGCTTACTCCCGACCAAAAGCCTGTGACCGATGTGATTTTGTTTCACTCAATCTACGTCTGTATATTTGGTTAATTGGTCTCGGGCTGAGCAAATAAGTGTTGGCAGCTCATTTATTTGTTTGCTCATCTATCACCGATCGGAAGCATTTAGCGTGCTATAATGTTGCCCAAATCTAGAGTGTTATTTAGCTAATGACTCGTGCGTAGGCAACTCCAAAAGCCAGTGGAGGTTGTGAAATACGAACGCGAGATTCACATGCTTTTGAAAATGGAGGACTATTCATTTCTAATCGGTATCGTGATGAAGATCGTCTCAATTTAACACCATACTCCTGCTCCTTACTAGACAGCTCATAGATGGCTTATGCCCAGCTGGTGCAACGGGTATGATTTCTTTGTTCGGCGTTAAATGCATTTTACGTCTGAGTAGAGTTATGACCAACTGGAGCAACCATACCCTGTAGTGTTTACACGACTGTACTATTCACATCTGCATATCCCTACCATTCCCAGGGCATTAACACACCTGCACTTTGCAATGTAAATACATTCATGGCTGCGCAGATCCCTACATAGTGCACCCTATAGGCCCTGGTCAAAAGAAGTGCACCATTTACAGAATATGGTGCCCTTTGGGACTAATCCTATGTCTGCTATACTACAACACCTTAAGGGTCACTGCCCTAAACATGATTTACCCCCCCCCCCCCAATGCATAGGCCATCACCATTGAGGCAGAGCCCCGTTCGGACGGCAGCAGGAGGACAACGCGCTACGACATCGACATGACCAAATGTATTTACTGTGGCTTCTGCCAGGAGGCCTGTCCTGTTGATGCCATCGTGGAGGTGAGCAGAACCTTCTACACCTCTACTGTGGTCGGTGTCCCAAATGGCACCCTATTCCCTACTGAGTGCACTACATTTCATCAAAGGCAGTGCACTATGTAGGTTAAAGAGTGCCCCTCTACACCTCTATGATAGCTTCCTCTGTAGATGTTTGGATGTTCAGATTTCTGTGACTGAGGTTGGCGTGAAGGACCTGTAAAACGATTTGGTTTGGTGTCTCCCCTCTCGTCTCTCCCCCCCCTCTCTTTCACCTCTCTCTCCCTCAGGGCCCAAACTTTGAGTTTTCCACAGAGACCCATGAGGAGCTGCTCTACAACAAAGAGAAACTGCTCAACAACGGAGACAAGTGGGAGGCCGAGATCGCTGCCAACATACAAGCTGATTACCTCTATCGATAGACAGACAGGCTGGCTGACGCGTGCACACACACACCGACAGACTGAACGACGTGCTCTGTTGATAACCATGAAATACACACAGATGCGGTATGACAAACTGGCACACACATTGTATAGATATCCTTCAGCCTCTTTGACACAGACACACGTCCATCCATACTGTACTGTTGATCCAGATCAGTGTTCACACCCATACCTGTTTCCAGAGATCCAAACAGCACCGTTTATCTAAATTGCATATATCTATACTGCATAGATATTGAATGTGACTTGGATGATTGGGACAAAATAAACAGCAGGGAGCCACAGCTCTCCAGAACCAGGTCTGTGTGGACCACTGTCAAAATAAGCTCAGCTCACCCACAGAGTGATGCAACCTCGGTCTCCTGTACCGGCAGCCAGCCCACAGATACCTTTACTGGGGCACATTCAATAGGGATACGTTGTGGAAATTTTCATAAAGAAATTACATCAATAGAGTTGACATGATTCTTTATTCTACTTGTCAATGAGGCATGTGTGTTCTACATACCATATGTCTGAACGTTCCACAACGCTGTGCCCTGCTGAACGCACCCCTGATGTCTATGCTCAACAGTACTGTCTATCTGATTCGAGGTAAGATATTGCCCCAAACCACAGATATAGGATCAGATCAAATTAACTTGAACCAGTAGGGACAAGGGAAAAAAATCTGACCATGTGTTAGTGGTTAGGGACAACTACCTACTCGGTGTCCCAAATGGTACCTTACCTCCTATATAGTGCACTACCTTTGACCAGGGCCCATAAGACTGGTCAAAAGTAATGCACTATATAAGGAATAGGGTGGCTTTTGGGACGCAGTCCTACTCTGTTTTAAGGGCGGCGTGTTATCATTTTGCCGGAGTGTAATACACAACCAGTTGGCACATGATACTCGGGCTCTATTATAATTATTATTATTATCCTCAAACTAGAGAATATATTAGCCTACTGCAAACACAAAGTTACATGGGGTTTTGTTGTCATGATAATTGTACAAAGGTTAAGTACTTGTGGACTTTAAATTATGAAGAATAAATATTGTTCTGTCCTACGTTTTAAAATGGCCTGCAGCGTTGTCTTTTAAAGTCCCATTGAAGTCAAAGGTGTGATTTTCCTGTGTTTTTATATTTTCATACTATGAGGTTAGAAGAGTACTGTGGAATTGATAATGCCCTTTTAGTGTAATAGCTGTTTGAAAAGACTGCATGTTTCCAGGTGGTAAATTAGTTATACAGTGCATTCGGGAAGTATTCATTCCCTTTGACTTTATCCAGATTTTGTAACGTTACAGCCTTATTCTAAAATTGATCAAATATTTTTTTCTCAATGACAAAGCGAAAACTGGTTTTTAGAAATGTTTGCACATTTATAAAAATAAAAAAAACAAGTACCTTATTTACATAAGTATTCAGACCCTTTGCTATGATACTCAAAATTGAGCTCAGGTGCATCCTGTTTCCATTCATCAATGTTGACATGTTTCTATAACTTGATTGGAGTCCACCTGTGGTAAATTCAATTGATTGGACATGATTTGGAAAGGCACACACGTGTCTATGTAAGGTCCAAACACTTGACCGTTGTCATGACTCCTTGGTGAGGATAAAAGGTGACAGAGGAGAGGGGGAGGAGGAGTTGGGACTTAACAACTGGTCGTAAATTTAGAGAGAACTTTCTCTTTCTGGCCTGCAGTATTGGGAAAGAAATCCCTTTGTTACAGAGTGTGGCCCGCCTAAAAAATCTAACGTCCAAAGAAGAACTTTGGAACAATTTTTCTAACATAAAGAATGTGGGAAATGGTCAGTGGGGACTTCTAGAATAAACCTGTCGCATTGTATATGACATTGTGATGTCATTAAGGATGTTATATCAAGTTAACGGTAACTCTGAAAGTGTCCTATGAATTAAGTTAGTATCTAAATGTTGTAGAAATTATATGATTAAATATGAGAATACTTTTGTGAAGATAGCAATGTGATTTTAGCCTTCTAAATGATAATTGTTTTTTATGTGAACTTGTGCCCAGTCAGTAGCCACGCCCAAGTGAGCTCAGAGTTCTTTTCAACATGACTGAATGACCTCCAAGGCCAGAGTGTTTAAAATGACTCGCTAAGAATTAACATACAGACCAGAGAACGTGAGGCTGCGGTCCACATGTTGAAATGGTTAGAAACTTTGTGAACCAGACCAAAACATGCCAGGTTGCTGCTGGCGTGTAAAGTGGTCTCGAGCTGAACCCTGAATATTAAATTAGAGAAACGCCATCAGTGCATGGTTTGCAAGCAATGAAGTGGATGAAGTCGCAGCAAGAGCTTGGTGAACAGATTGACGTTGTTATGGACAGCGAGGAAGAAGGAGTAGAGCCAAGTGTAGTGGGAAGATGTGTGTTGGAAGAGGAATGGTTCCGAGTACATACCGTGACATTTTGGAAGAAAGTGGATCCCTGCTGTTTGGCTGATCCATAAGTAGGGTACTGTTAAATAGATAAAGGTAGCTGGATGTGGACTTGTGGTGATTTTCTGTATTTCTTCTGTCCAGAGGGAGAAGATCTGTGACTAGGGACAAGATATGTGACTTGCTTTGCTCTCCGGAGCAGGGCGCCTTTGAAAGTAGTGATTACTGGGGAGCCGTTGAGGTGGAGTAAGTGAAATTGGAAATTCCCTGTGACTATGACGCCCACCGTTTGGTGCGACACAGACCCGGTGGCGAGCGTGGTGAAACTGTTATAAATGGGGTGCTGAAAGACAAAACTTATAGAGCTTTGATCAGAACGGCAATTGATTATTGGTGCATACAGTGGCTTGCGACAGTATTCATCCCCCTTGGCATTTTTCCTATTTTATTGCCTTACAACCTGGAATTCAAATGGATTTTGGGGGGTTTTGTATCATTTGATTTACACAACATGCTTTCCACTTTGAAGATGCAAAATATTTTTTTCTTGTGAAACAAACAAATTAATAAGACAAACTGAAAACGTGCATAACTATATACCCCGCCCCAAAAGAAAAACAGAACTTGAGCATGCATAACTATTCACCCCCCCAAAGTAAATACTTTGTAGAACCACCTTTTGCAACACTTACAGCTGCAAGTCTCTTGGCGTATGTCTCTATAAGCTTGGCACATTTAGCCACTGGGATTTTTGCCCATTCTTCAAAGCAAAACTGCTCCTGCTTCTTCAAGTTGGGTTCCGCTGGTGTATAGCAATCTTTACGTCAGACCACAGATTCTCAATTGGATTAAGGTCTGGGCTTTGACTTGGCCATTCCAAGGCATTTAAATGTTTCCCCTTAAACCACTCGAGTGTTGATTTAGCAGTATGCTTAGGGTCATTGTCTTGCTGGAAGGTGAACCTCCATCCCAGTCTCAAGTCTCTGGAAGACTGAAACAGGTTTCCCTCAAGAATTTCCTCTATTTAGAGCCATCCACCATTCCTTCAATTCTGACCAGTTTCTCAGTCCCTACCGATGAAAAATCCCCACAGCATGATGCTGCCACCACCATGCTTCACTGTGGGGATGGTTTCCGGGGTGATGAGAGGTGTTGGGTTTGCGCCAGACATAGCATTTGCCTTGATTTTTTTATATTTCTTTAATGTATGTTCAAATAAGCTACAATTTAGTCTCTTCTGACCAGAGTATCTTCTTCCATATGTTTGGGGAGACTCCCATATGCCTTTTGGAAAAAAACAAATGTATTTGCTTATTTTTTTCTTGAAGCAATGGCTTTTTTCTTTTTTTCTGGTCACTCTTCCGTAAAGCCCAGCTCTGTGGAGTGTACGGCTTAAAGTGGTCCTATGGACAGATACTCCAATCTCCACGGTGGAGCTTTGCAGCTCCATCAGGGTTATCTTTGGTCTCTTTGTTGCCTCTCTGATTTAATGCCCTCCTTGCCTGGTCTGTGAGTTTTGGTGGGCGGCCCTCTCTTGGCAGGTTTGTTGTGGTGCCATATTCTTTCCATTTTTTAATAATGGATTTAACGCTGCTTCGTGGGATATTCAAAGTGTCTATTTTTTTACAACCCATCCCTTATCTGTCCCTGACCTGTTTGGAGAGCTCCTTGGCCTTCATGGTGCCCCTTCTTAGTGGTGTTGCAGACTCTGGGTTCTTTCAGAACAGGTGTATATATACTGAGATCATGTGACAGATCATGTGGCACTTAGATTGCAAACAGGTAGACTTTTTAAAACTAATTATATTACTTCTGAAGGTAATTGGTTGCACCAGATCTTATTTAGGGGCTTCATAGCAAAGGGGGTGAATACATATGCACGCACCACTTTTCAGTTTTATTTTTTCGGATTTTTTTTAGAAGTCATGTTTTTCATTTCACTTCACCAATTTGGACTATTTTGTGTATGCCCATTACATGAAATACAAATAAAAATCCATTTAAATGACAGGTTGTAATGCAACAAAATAGGAAAAATGCCAAGAGGGATGAATACTTTTGCAAGATACTGTAGTTAATGGAACAGCGGGGAACACTTGGCTTCTGAGATGGACAGAATCCAGTATAGATCTTTAAGGATATGTACTGGTGCATTTAAATCAACACCTGTAAGTTCATTATTAGTAGAGGTAGCAGCAGTTAGCTTATTGTGTTAGACCAGGGGTGTCACTCATTCCATTGAGGGCCTAGTGTCTGCGGGTTAAACATTTTTCCTTTCAATTAAGACCTAGACAACCAGGTGAGGGGAGTTTTTTTTAAACTAATTTGTGACCTTAATTCATCAATCAAGTACAAGGGAGGAGGAGAAACCTGCAGACACTCAGTCCTCCGTGGAATGAGTTTTACACCTGGGTTACACTGAAAAGCTGTGAGGTTGGTCATCTCACTGCTACTGCTCTAGATGGCTGTTGGGAATATACTAGTAGACAAGGCAGTGGATTTGGATGGACAGTTGAAAAGCTTCCACACTCCAGTACAGTAGGCCGTGGCATGCACCTGTTGACGTTTGATTGCGAGCCCTTTTACAGTGAAAACAACATATAACAGCAGAGATGCGTTCATTGACCGAGTATTGTATGAATGTGGTGTGGCTGGAAAGGCAGGTTATCCCTTTACAGTGCATTCAGAAAGTATTCAGACCATTTAACTTTATCCACTTTGTTACGTTACAGCCTTATTCTACACTGGATTAAATTAGTTTTTTTCCTCATCAATCTACACACAATACCTCATAATGACAAAGCAGAAACAGGTTCAGAAATTGCTAATGTATTAATAATAAAATGAAATATCTCATTTACATGTGTAAGTATTCAGACCCTTTGCTTAGTACCTTTTTAGCAGCGATTACAGCGTCGAGTCTTCTTGGGTATTACGCCACAAGCTTGGCGCACCTGTATTTGGGGAGTTTCTCCCATTCTTCTCTGCAGATCCTCTCAAGCTCTCTCAGGTTGGATGGGGAGCATCGCTGCACAGCTATTTTCAGGTCTCTCCAGAGATGTTAGATTGGGTTCAAGGCTTTGGCTGGGCCACTCAAGGACATTCAGAGACTTGTCCCAAAATGCCATTCCTGCGTTGTCTTGGCTGTGTGCTTAGGGTAGATGTCCTGTTGGAAGGTGAACCTTCACCCCAGTCTGAGGTCCTGAGAGCTCAGGAGCAGGTTTTCATCAAGGAAAAGCCAGACTCTGTACTTTGCTCCGTTCATCTTTCTCTCAATCCTGACTAGTTTCCCAGTCCCTGCCACTGAAAAACATCCCCACAGCATGATGCTGCCACCCCCATGCTTCACTGTAGAGATGGTGCCAGGTTTCCTCCAGACATGACGCTTGGCATTCAGATCAGAGTTAAATCTTGATTTCATCAGAACAGAGACAATCTTGTTTCTCATAATCTGAGAGTCCTTTACCTTTTGCCAAACTCCAAGTGGGCTGTCATGTCTTTTACTGGCTTCCGTCTGGCCACTTCACCATAAAGGCCTGATTGGTGGAGTGCTGCAGAGATGTGTGTCCTTCTGGAAGGTTCTCTCATCTCCACAGAGAAACTCTGGAACTCTGACAGAGTGATCATCAGATTCCAAGGCCCTTCTCCCCTAATTGCTCAGTTTGGCCAGGCTGCCAGCTCTATGAAGAGCCTTGGTGGTTCCAAACTTCTTCCATTCAAGAATGATGGAGGCCACTGTGTTCTTGGGGTCCTTCAATGCTGCAGAAATGCTTTGGTACCCTTCCCTGGGTCCATTGTGCGCCGCCCTATCTGACTCCCAAACATAGCCGGTTGTGATACAGACCAGGATCGAACCAGGGTCGGTAGTGACACCTCTAGCACTGAGATGCAGTGCCTTAGACCGCTGCGCCACTCCGGGGCCCTCATGGCTTGTTTTTTTCACTGACTTGCACTGGCAACTGTGGGATCTTATATAGACAGGTATGTGCCTTTAAAAAATTGTGTCCAAATTATTTGAATTTACCACAGGTGGACTCCAATTAAGTTGTAGAAACATCTCAAGGATGAATAATGGAAACAGGATACACCTAAGCTCAATTTCGAGTGTCATAGCAAAGGGTCTGCATACTTATGTAAATAAGGTATTTCTGTTGTTTATTTTTGATACAGTTGAAAAAAAATTATGGGGTATTGTGTGTAGATTGATGAGAGAAAGTATTAAATCCATTTTAGAATGAAGATGTAACCTATCAAAATGTGGAAAAGGGGAAGGGGTCTGAATACATACCCGAATGCAATGTATATTGTTTGTAGTTACTTCCTGATTTAATAGTGCTATTTAACCGTTATACCTTGATGTTAAGTGATTGTTTCCTCTGTTTGTTCCTAGACAAACCAGCTTTACTCAGCTGTGACATTTCTTATCATTTGAAGCCTATAAAAGACCAACAAACCTGTTTCAATAAAAAGTCAAGAGGCTACCCTCTCCTTGTGCAGACATACCCATTGCGTTACCTCCCACCCATCTTACCCACACTTTAAGCTATTCACCAACCATTACTACTGCAGGCACAATACCACTACTATAACTGATTTCAAAACCATACATATTTTAAAACAATTTAACAAGCACTTCACATTCTCTTCAGGAAGTGTACTTTTCGGTGATCACTGTCAGCCGAAATAGAACTTACAGTAGCTATCTGTCAAATAAACAGGTAGTAGGTCTACATACAAACCAATTCTACATATTTTTGGTACCACAAAAATACTTTTAAAGATGCCCTCATATTTATGTCCCCAAATAATAGCCTAAAACTTTTGAATCATTACATCATCATTCAACTAAAATCAAACTTAATTTACACTGAACGTCGGAAGTTTACATACACTTAGGTTAGAGTCATTAAAACTTGTTTTTCAACCATTCCACAAATTTCTTGTTAACAAACTATAGTTTTGACAAGTTGGTTAGGACATCTACTTTGTGCATGACACAAGTAATTTTTCCAACAATTGTTTACATACAGATTATTTCACTTATAATTCACTGTATCACAATTCCAGTGGGTCAGAAGTTTACATACACTAAATTGACTGTGCCTTTAAACAGCTTGGACAATTCCAGAAAATTATGTCATGGCTTTAGAAGCTTCTGATAGGCTAACGGACATCATTTGAGTTAATTGGAGATGTGCCTGTGGATGTATTTCAAGCCCTACCTTCAACCTCAGTGCTTCATTGCTTGACATCATTGGAAAATCAAAAGAAATCAGCCAAGACCTCAGAAAAAAATTGTCGACCTCCACAAGTCTGGTTCATCCTTGGGAGCAATTTCCAAAAGCCTGAAGGTACCACGTCCATCTCTACGAACAATAGTATGCAAGTATAAACACTATGGGACCACGCACGCATACCGCTCAGGAAGGAGATGCGGTCTGTCAGAGATGAATGCACTTTGGTGCGAAAAGTGCAAATCAATCGCAGAACAACAGCAAAGGACCTTGTGAAGATGCTTGAGGAAACAGGTCCTATAATCGACATAACTTGAAAGGCCGCTCAGCAAGGAAGAAGCCACTGCTCCAAAACCACCATAAAAAAGCCAGACTACAGTTTGCAACTGCATATGGGGACAAAGATTGTACTTTTTGGAGAAATGTCCTCTGGTTTGATGAAACAAAAATAGAACTGTTTGGCCATAATGACCATCGTTATGTTTGGAGAAGGTGGAGGCTTGCAAGCCAAAGACACCAACCCAACCGTGAAGCCTGGGGGTGGCAGCATCATGTTGTCGGGGTGCTTTGCTGCAGGAGGGACTGGTGCACTTCACAAAATAGATGGCATCATGAGAATGGAAAATTATGTGGATATATTGAAGCAACATCTCAAGACATCAGTCAGGAAGTTAAAGCTTGGTCGCAAATGGGTCTTCCAAATGGACAATGAGCCCAAGCATACTTCCAAAGTTGTGACAAAATGGCTTAAGCACAACAAAGTCAAGGTATTAGAGTGGCCGTCACAAAGCCCTGACCTCGTCCTATAGAAGATTTGTGGGCAGAACTGAAAAACGTGTGTGAGCAAGTCCTACAAACCTGACTCAGTTACACCAGCTCTGTCAGGAGGAATGGGCCAAAATTCACCCAACTTATTGTGGGAAGCTTGTGGAAGGCAACCTGAAATGTTGGACCCATGTTAAACAATTTAAAGGCAATGCTACCAAATACTAATTGAGTGTATGTAAACTTTTGACCCACTGGGAATGTGATGAAAATAATAAATAATTCGGAAATAAATAATTCTCTACTATTATTCTGACATTTCACATTCTTCAAATAAAGTGGTGATCCTAACTGACCTAAGACAGGGCATTTTTACTAGGATTAAATGTCAGGAATTGTGAAAAACTGAGTGTAAATGTATTTGGCTAAGGCGTATGTAAACTCCTGACTTCAACTGTATATGTTTTATTACGAACAACTTATGGTGTAACTGTGAATACATACATGGAACTCAAGTCCTTCTGTTCACCTAGCCTAGAATATCTCACAAGCCAAATGCCGACCGTACTATCTCCCGAGAGATTTTTAGTCAATAATATCCACATCGGTCTATATCCCTCCTCAAGCCGATACCACAACGGCCCTCAAAGAACTTCACTGGAAACCAAAACAAACTGGAAACCACATATCCTGAGGCTGCATTTATTATAGCTGGCGATTTTAACAAAACACATTTGAGGATAAGGCTCCCAAAATTCTATTAACATATTGATTGTTGTACTTGCGCCGCTAAAACTCTCGACCATTGTTATACTACCTTCCAGAATGCATATAAGGCCCTCCCCAGCCCTCCAGTCGGCAAATCGGACAACGATTCTATCTGGCTCCTCCCCTCCTATAGGCAGAAACTCAAACAGGAAGCACTCGCGGTGAGGACTATTCAACACTGGTCTGACCAATCGGAATCACACGGACTGGGATATGTAGCTTCAGAGTAGCTTCAGAAAATAATATTGGCACATATACCGATACGGTAAATGAGTTTATCAGGAAGTGCACAGGAGATGTTGTACCCACTGTGACTATTAAAACCTACCCTAACCAAAATCCACGGATAGATGGAACATTCTCGCAAAACTGAATGCACGAACCAATGCATTTAACCAGGGCAAGAAGACTGAGTATATGGAAGAATACAAACAGTGTAATTATTCCCTCAGCAAAGCAATCAAGCAGGCTAAACGTTGGTTCAGGGTGTGGCGTACAGCAGGTCAGCCAACAGGGGGAGACTCATCGAGGCCTGGTAACAGATGGAGTATTTTATCGCAAGGTGGTGGCTCCATCTGCTGGACGTGGCAGGTCTCGACGGGCTCTCCGGACAGGACTAATTAGGGTTGATTAGGAGCTGGTGAGTAATCAAGGGCGATTGCTCACCAGCTGTGCAAGGCCCATAAAGCTGCCAGAAGGGCAGAAAACAGGGGAGGAACTGGGGGAAGAAAGGTGACTTCTGTATTGTTGGAAATGGTGCCAGAGCGACAATGAGGGAGTTCAGTTTTTCTGCCCGACAGGATCCAACCAGACCCGGAGCCCAAAAGACGGTATCCCGGAGAGGGTCTCATGGAGGAGACCTATTATTTTCTTTTGAACTATTATTTAAATAAACACCTTTGAAACTGAGCTAATCCTACTCTGTCCGTGTCTGATCTGTGTAAACGTCTAGACCAAAACCCCTGGTCTGCCACAAGGGACAAAGTTAAATCCCAGTTCAACAGCTCTGACACGAGACGTATGTGCCAGGGTCTACAGACAATCACGGATTATAAAATTGAATCCGCCACATCGCAGACACCATCTTGCTTCCGGACAGACTGAACACCTTCTTTGCTCACTTTGAGGATAATACAGTGCCCCCGACGCAGCCTGCTATCAAGGACTGTGGGCTCTCCTTCTCCATGGATGATGTAAGACATTTAAGCATGTTAACCCTTGCGAGGCTGCCTGCCCAGATGGTATCCCTAGACGTGTCCTCAGAGAATGCGCAGACCAGCTGGCTGGAGTGTTTACAGATATATTCAATCTCTCCCTATCCCAGTCTGTTGTCCCCACATGTTTCAAGATGGCCACCATTGTCCCTGTACCTAAGAAAGCAAAAGTAATTTAACTAAATGACTGTTGCCCCGTAGCACTCACCTCTGTCATCAAGTGCTTTGAGAGACCAGTCAAGGATCATATCACCTCCACCTTACCTGCCACCCTAGACCCACTTCAATTTGCTTACCGCCCCAATAGATCCACAGACGATGCAATCGCCACCATTCTGCACACTGCCCTGTCCCATTTGGACAACAGTTATACCTATGTAAAAATGCTGTTCATTGACTATTATTGGACTGTTGGATTCGGGGTAAACTTTGAACATTGAGATAGTAAATACATGATAGATCAGAAGCATAGAATTTAAGGAGTGAAAGAGACTGGGTTTTATGTCAGAAGTTGTGGAAAGACACATGGCTTTGGAATGTGTTAGGTGGAGATGACACTGAGGGAGAGCGGGTAATGTATAGCATTTACATTGTCAGGATATGTTATTGTTCGCCATCAGGGATACTCTGGGAGGAGAGTATTGTATCTATAACCATGACAGCCTTGAGTTGGGGAGGAGTGAGCACTTTGGGGCAGAGGTCAGGTTAGATGAAGTGAGGAAGAACAGATATCACTAAGGTTCTGTCTAGCAACAGGGATGCATTGGCTGTGTGGTTGTGGGGGAGGAGACTCAGCCTAGGAGAAAGGGTTAAATATCAGTGCTTGTGTGAAATGTTTTTTTTTTTGTGTGTCTGAATTACAGCTGTAACGACCCTTTGGGAAGAATTAAACTTGGTTAAGCTTCCCTAGTGTCCGTGAGTTATTTACTCTGAAACTTTTGAACCTAACACTATAGCTGACACCATAGTGACCTCCAGGCTCATTAACAAGTTCGAGGCCCTGGGTCTGGACCCAGCCCTGTGCAACTGTGTCCTGGATTTCCTGATGGGTCGCCACCAGGTGGTGATGGTAGGAAAAAAACACCTTTTCGCCAATCCTCAACACTGGGGCCCCACAAGGGTGCGTGCTCAGCCCCCTCCTGTACTCACTGTTCACCCATGACTGCGTGGCCAAGCACACCTCCAACTCAATCATCAAGTTTGCAGATGACACAACAGTAGTAGGCTTGATTACCAACAACGACGAGACAGCCTAATGGGGGGAGATGAGGGCTCTGGGAGTGTGGGGCCAGGACAATAACCTCTCACTCAATCAACCTCTCACAACACTGACAAACTGAAATGGTCCACACACACAGACAGTGTGGTGAAGAAGGCGCAACAGCGCCTCTTCAACCTCAGGAGGCTAAAGAATTTTGGCTTAACACCTAATACCCTCACAAACTTTTACAAATGCACAATTGAGAGCATCCTGTCGGGTTGTATCACCGCCTGGTACAGCAACTGCACCGCCCACAACCATAAAGCTCTCCAGAGGGTGGTGCGGTCTGCACAACGCATTACTGGGGGCAAACTTCCTGACCTTCTGGATACCTACAGCACCCGATGCCATAGGTTGGCCAAAAAGATAATCAATAACATCAACCACCTGAGCCACTGCCTGCTCACCCCGCTATCATCCAGAAGGCGAGGTTAGTACAAGTGCATCAAAGCAGGGACCTAGAGACTTAAAAACAGCTTCTCTCTCAAGGCCATCAGACTGCTAAACAGCCATCACTAGCACATCAGAGGCGGCTGCCTATAGACATAGATTAGGAATCACTGGCCACTTTTAGAAATGAAACCCTGGCCACTTCAATAATTTCTCCGTATCTTGCATTACTCATCTCATATGTATAAACTATACTCTATACTATTCTACTGTATTTTAGTCACTTTAATTGCATGTAAATATTGCATCACCCATCTCATATCTATATACTGTATTCTATACTATGACACTATCTTAGTCCAATGCTGCACTGACATATATGTATATATTCTTAATCCATTCCTTACTTAGATTTACGTGTATTTTGGGTATATGTTGGGAAACTGTGAGATATTACTGGTTAGATATTACTGCACTGTCGGAGCTAGAAGCACAAGCATTTTGCTACACCCGCAATAACATCTGCTTAACACGTGTATGTGACCAATACATTTTATTTGAACTTTAGCTAGCTGGCTAACATTAGCTAGGTTACGGGTTAAGTTTAGGAGAGAGGTTAAAGGTTTAGGGGAAGGGTTAACTAGTATGCTAAGTAGTTGCAAAGTAGCAAAAACGTAAGTGATTGTTAAAATGGTGATGAGATTCAAACGCGCATATTTTGGTTACTAGATGTTCGCCTTATGTACCTACCTATCCACCCCGACCAACCGCCCTCCTATCATATTTGCCTTAAGTAACTTTCTGTCTTATGTAACCATGCCAAACGTAACATATCATACTAATGAGTGTCCTGGGTGTAGTTTACAATGTCAGCCTAGTCTGAGACCGGGCTGGTTTTTCTTGATAACCTTGATAATCTGCTGATTTCATGATGCCTTGCACATGTTCAAGGTCCCCAGTACCAGAGGCAGCAAAGCAACCCCACCCCACTCTTTCTAATTGGTCTATTAACTTGTCCTGTATGGCTCAGTTGGTAGAGCATGGTGCTCGCACTATCAGGGTAGTGGGTTCAATTCCCGGAGTCTTCCTCACATAAAATGTATGCACGCATGAATGTAAGTTGCTTTGATTAAAGTGTCTGCTATGAGACGTATAAAATATAGAACTCATTTAATACCTGTTGATGTCACAAGGCAGATGACAAACAGGCTGAAATTTCAGCTGTTCTTTTCTAACAGCTCTTATACTTAAAGGGCATTAGCCACAATTTAACAGTATTATTCCAACCTCATAGTGTGGAAATATATATAAAATAAAGTGTTTGATTGCACTGGGCCTTTAAAAGAAGATGCCGCAGGCCATTTGAAAACATGATTTATTCTACATCGAGTCCACAAGTATGTAACCTTTGTACATTTCTCATGAAAAAAAAACCATTGAACTCTGTGTTTGCAGAAGGCTAATATATCTACTAGAGTTTGAGGATAATAATAATTATAATAATTATAATAGAGCAACACACACGTGCCTGAGTCTATCATGTGCCAACTGTGGTTGTGTAACGTATTCTAACAAAATGAAAACACTCTGCCCTTAAAACACAAAGAGTAGGACTGCGTCCCAAAAGCCACCCTATTCCTTATATAGGGCATTACTTTTGACCAGAGTCTTATGGGCCCTGGTCAAAAGTAGTGCACTATGTAGGAGGTAAGGTTCCATTTGGAACACAGTGTATGTAGAAGAAGAAGAGTCAGCCAGCCTGTCCGTCTATCGATAGAGATAATCAGCTTGTATGTTGGCAAAGATCTCGGCCTCCCACTTGTCAAGCAGTTCCCCTTTGTTGTGGGTCTCTGTAGAAAACAGAAAAGATAGTCAAGCACTGACATCTAACTTGGTTATCTTTAGGCGTATTTAGTGAGGAAACTGACACTTTTTACTCTCTATTCTATAGGCATTTTGAGTCTTCTATCAAAATGCCCGATAATGCTTGCAGGAGATGTCACGGCGACGTTGGTCAGCTAAGCTTATGTGCAGAAACACGTCATTGTCACGCCCTGGTCTTAGTATTTTGTGTTTATATATTTATTTGGTCAGGACAGGGTGTGACATGGGGTTATTTTGTGTTGTGTTGTGGTATTGTGGGTTTTAGTAGGTATTGGGATTGTGGCTGAGTAGGGGTGTCTAGCATAGTCTATGGCTGCCTGAGGCAGTTCTCAATCAGAGTCAGGTGATTCTCGTTGTCTCTGATTGGGAACCATATTTAGGTAGCCTGGGTTTCACTGTGTGTTTTGTGGGTGATTGTTCCTGTCTCTGTGTTAGTTATTCACCAGATAGGCTGTATAGGTTTTCACATTCCGTTTGTTGTTTTTGTATTGTTTGTGTTTTTCCTTATTAAAGATGTATCGAACTAACCACGCTGCATTTTGGTCCGACTCTCCTTCAACGGAAGAAAGCCGTAACAGAATCACCCACCACACCCGGACCAAGTGGCGTGGTAACAGGCAACAGCGGCAGCAGGAGCAGCGCGACAAGAATTTCTGGACTTGGGAGGAAATCCTCGACGGGAGAGGACCCTGGGCTAAACCAGGGGAGTGTAGCCGCACCAAGGTGCAGCGAGAGAGGGACTGGACATGGGAGGACGAACTGGACGGTGAAGGACCCTGGGATCAGCCTGGAGAATATCGCCGCCCCAAAGAAGAACTGGAGCCGGCGAGAGCCGAGAGGCGCTGGTATGAGGAGAAGCCACAGCGGCAGCAGGAGCAACAATATCAGGACTACACTACTTGGGAGGAAATAGACAGGTGGGCTGTCGACCCAGAGAAAGTGCCGGAGCCCGCCTGGGATTCGCTGGAGCAGTGCGAAGCAGGCTATAGGAGAATGGAGTTGAAGAGAAAAGCACGGCGGCGCAGATGGAAACCCGAAAGTCAGCCCCAAAAATGTATTGGGGGGGGGGGGCTCAGGGAGAGAGTGGCAGAGTCAGGAGTCAGACCTGAGCCAACTCTCCCTGTTTATAGTGAGGAGCCAAGGAGGAGACCAGAACCAGAGCCGGTGTTAGAGGTGAGCGAAGCAGAGACTGTGAAGGAGTTAATGGGGAAATTGGAGGAGAGAGTAATGAGGGAGTTGCTAGTTTGGTGCTTTAGGTACGATATTCGTCCGACGGAGCGAGTCGGGGATTTGATGGCACCTGGGTCAGCGCTCCATACTCGTCCTGAGGTGCGTGTTAGTCGGCTGGTGAAAATTGTGCCAGCCTCATGCACTAGGCCTCCTGTGTACCTACCTAGCCTTGCACGTCCTATGCCAGCCCTGCTCTCAGGCTCTCCAGTACACCTTCACGGTCCGGTCCATCCTGTGCCACCTTCACACACCAGTCCTCCGGTGGCAGCTCCCCGCACCAGGCTTCCTGTGCGTGTCCTCGGTTCAGTACCACCAGTTCCAGCACCATGCACCAGGCCTTCAGTGCGCCTCGCCTGTTTAGCGCTATCAGAGCCTTCCTCCTCTCCAGTGCTGTCGGAGTCTCCCACCTGTTTAGCGCTGCTGGAGCCTCCCGCCTGTTCAGCGCAGCCAGAGCTTTCCTCCTCTACGGCGCTGCTGGAGTCTCCCGCCTGTTCAGCGCTGCCAGAGCCTTCCTCCTCTACAGCGCTGCTGGAGTCTCCCGCCTGTTTAGCCCAGCCAGAGCCTTCCTCCTCTCCAGCGCTGTCGGAGTCTCCCGCCTGTTTAGCGCTGCCAGAGCCTTCCTCCTCTCCAGCGCTGCCGGAGTCTCCCGCCTGTTCAGTGCAGCCAGAGCCTTCGTCCTCTACAGCGCTGCCGGAGCCTCCTGCCTGTTCAGCGCAGCCAGAGCTGCTAATCTGCATGGAGCAGCCAGAGCTGCCAGTCTACATGGAGCAGCCAGAGCTGCCAGTCTGCATGGAGCAGCCAGAGCTGCCAGTCTGCATGGAGCAGCCAGAGCTGCCAGTCTGCATGGAGCAGCCAGAGCTGCCAGTCTGCATGGAGCAGCCAGCCTGCATGGAGCAGCCAGAGCTGCCAGCCTGCATGGAGCAGCCTGAGCTGTCAGTCTGCATGGAGCAGCCAGAGCTGTCAGTCTGCATGGAGCAGCCAGAGCTGTCAGTCTGCATGGAGCAGCCAGAGCTGCCAGTCTACTTGGAGCAGCCAGATCCGTCAGTCTGCCAGGATCCACCAGTCAGCCAGACTCTTCCAGATCTGCCAGTCAACCAGACTCTTCCAGATCTGCCAGTCAACCAGACTCTTCCAGATCTGCCAGTCAGCCAGACTCTTCCAGATCTGCCAGTCAACCAGACTCTTCCAGATCTGCCAGTCAGCCAGACTCTTCCAGATCTGCCAGTCAGCCAGACTCTTCCAGATCCGCCAGTCAGCCAGGATCTGCCGGATCCTACTACCTGCCTGAGTTTCCTCTCAGTACTGGGCTTCCTCTCGGTACTGGGCTTCCTCTCGGTACTGGGCTTCCCCTCAGTGCTGAGCTTCCCCTCAGTGCTGAGCTTCCCCTCAGTGCTGAGCTACCCCTCAGTGCTGAGCTTCCCCTCAGTCCCGAGCTTCCCCTCAGTCCCGAGCTACCCCTCAGTCCCGAGCTACCCCTCAGTCCCGAGCTACCCCTCACTTCCGAGCTTCCCCTCAGTCCCGAGCTGCCACTCAATCCAGTGGGGTCCTTGGTGAGGGTTATTAGGCCTAGGTCGGCGGCGAGGGTCGCCAATCAAAGGACGCGTTACAGGGGGACTAAGACTTGGTTGGAGTGGGGTCCACGTCCCGAGCCGGAGCCGCCACAGTGGACAGACGCCCACCCGGACCCTCCCCTATGGGTTTTAGTGTGCGGCCGGGAGTCCGCACCTTGGGGGGGGGGGTTCTGTCACGCCCTGGTCTTAGTATTTTGTGTTTATATATTTATTTGGTCAGGCCAGGCTGTGACATGGGGTTATTTTGTGTTGTGTTGTGGTATTGGGGGTTTTAGTAGGTATTGGGATTGTGGCTGAGTAGGGGTGTCTAGCATAGTCTATGGCTGCCTGAGGCAGTTCTCAATCAGAGTCAGGTGATTCTCGTTGTCTCTGATTGGGAACCATATTTAGGTAGCCTGGGTTTCACTGTGTGTTTTGTGGGTGATTGTTCCTGTCTCTGTGTTAGTTATTCACCAGATAGGCTGTATAGGTTTTCACATTCCGTTTGTTGTTTTTGTATTGTTTGTGTTTTTCCTTATTAAAGATGTATCGAACTAACCACGCTGCATTTTGGTCCGACTCTCTTTCGACGGAGGAAAACCGTAACAGTCATGGAGTCTAATGGTCGTCTTGCGCCGAACTGTGCATGTGCAGGCCGTCAAATCAAAGGCCCTCCTTCGATATGAAGTTGTTTTGACAAATGAAAACGTTAGTTTGTCACAAGGTTGGAGTAATAACATGTTCAACTACTGAAGACATTGGCTCCAATCTAAGTTGTGCCTTTTAGATTGAGAAAATTAAAAACGAAGGAATCATTTTTCACTTCTCTCATTGGCTTCTCAAATGGCAAACCCCGGGCTGGTCTGCTTTGTCTGTTTCACAAGCATTCTCAGAAGTCTCATGATGTTGTGACTCTGGGTTTAGAAACTCGGTGCTAGTATAGTTTTCTCAACTGACACTATCAACCGACACTATCCAGTGAATTTGTTGACATTTAGAACGTTTACAGTGCCTTGCGAAAGTATTCGGCCCCCTTGAACTTTGCGACCTTTTGCCACATTTCAGGCTTCAAACATAAAGATATAAAACTCTATTTTTTTATATATTTATTTGGTCAGGACAGGGTGTGACACAACAAGTGGGACACAATCATGAAGTGGAACGACATTTATTGGATATTTCAAACTTTTTTAACAAATCAAAAACGGAAAAATTGGGCGTGCAAAATTATTCAGCCCCCTTAAGTTAATACTTTGTAGCGCCACCTTTTGCTGCGATTACAGCTGTAAGTCGCTTGGGGTATGTCTCTATCAGTTTTGCACATCGAGAGACTGAAAAGTTTTCCCATTCCTCCTTGCAAAAAAGCTCGAGCTCAGTGAGGTTGGATGGAGAGCATTTGTGAACAGCAGTTTTCAGTTCTTTCCACAGATTCTCGATTGGATTCAGGTCTGGACTTTGACTTGGCCATTCTAACACCTGGATATGTTTATTTTTTAACCATTCCATTGTAGATTTTGCTTTATGTTTTGGATCATTGTCTTGTTGGAAGACAAATCTCTGTCCCAGTCTCAGGTCTTTTGCAGACTCCATCAGGTTTTCTTCCAGAATGGTCCTGTATTTGGCTCCATCCATCTTCCCATCAATTTTAACAATCTTCCCTGTCCCTGCTGAAGAAAAGCAGGCCCAAACCATGATGCTGCCACCACCATGTTTGACAGTGGGGATGGTGTGTTCAGGGTGATGAGCTGTGTTGCTTTTACGCCAAACATAACGTTTTGCATTGTTGCCAATAAGTTCAATTTTGGTTTCATCTGACCAGAGCACCTTCTTCCACATGTTTGGTGTGTCTCCCAGGTGGCTTGTGGCAAACTTTAAACGACACTTTTTATGGATATCTTTAAGAAATGGCTTTCTTCTTGCCACTCTTCCATAAAGGCCAGATTTGTGCAATATACGACTGATTGTTGTCCTATGGACAGAGTCTCCCACCTCAGCTGTAGATCTCTGCAGTTCATCCAGAGTGATCATGGGCCTCTTGGCTGCATCTCTGATCAGTCTTCTCCTTGTATGAGCTGAAAGTTTAGAGGGACGGCCAGGTCTTGGTAGATTTGAAGTGGTCTGATACTCCTTCCATTTCAATATTATCGCTTGCACAGTGCTCCTTGGGATGTTTAAAGCTTGGGTAATCTTTTTGTATCCAAATCCGGCTTTAAACTTCTTCACAACAGTATCTCGGACCTGCCTGGTGTGTTCCTTGTTCTTCATGATGCTCTCTGCGCTTTTAACGGACCTCTGAGACTATCACAGTGCAGGTGCATTTATACGGAGACTTGATTACACACAGGTGGATTGTATTTATCATCATTAGTCATTTAGGTCAACATTGGATCATTCAGAGATCCTCACTGAACTTCTGGAGAGAGTTTGCTGCACTGAAAGTAAAGGGGCTGAATAATTTTGCACATCCCCATATTTTTCAGTTTTTGATTTGTTAAAAAAGTTTGAAATATCCAATAAATGTCGTTCCACTTCATGATTGTGTCCCACTTGTTGTTGATTCTTCACAAAAAAATACAGTTTTAGATCTTTATGTTTGAAGCCTGAAATGTGGCAAAAGGTCGCAAAGTTCAAGGGGGCCGAATACTTTCGCAAGGCACTGTACATAGGAAATACATTTGACTATGCCTGCTACGATGTGTTTCCATTTAACAGTCTTGTCTCGATTTAAACAACTGGACATAATGACATCACAATAAAACAATTCAAATAAACTGCAGTGTCGAATAAAAACGAAGTTGTTGAAGTGTTTTCCATTTAGGCAAATTGTGCATCAATAAATTGGCGACAGCCTGCATGCCCTCCCTCCTGCAGTAAATTATTCACGCCCCTTGACTTTTGCCAAATTTTGTTGTGGTACAGCCTGAATATTAAATCGATTAAATTGAGATTTTGTGTTTGGCTAACTCTTGGCAAATTCTTCTGTATACCAACCCTATCTTGTCACAACTCAACTGATTGGCTCAAAGGCATTACGAAGGAAAGAAATTCCACAAATTAACTTTTTAACAAGGCACACCCGTTAATTAAAATGCATTCCAGGTGACTACCTCATGAAGCTGGTTGAGCGAATGCTAAGAATGCCAATTATAAAATATATTTGGTTCCTACATGATGCCATATGTGTTATTTCATAGTTTTGACGTCTTCACTATTATTCTACAATGTAGAAAATAGTACAAATAAAGAAAAACCCTTGAATAAGTAGGTGTGTCCAAACTTTTGACTGGTACTGTACATACAGTGCACTCAGAAAGTATTCAGACCCCTTGACTTTTCCACATTTTGTTACGTTACAGCCTTATTCTAAAATGGATTAACTATTTTTTTCTCATTAATCTACACACAATACCCCATAATGACAAAGCAAAAACATGTTTTTAGAAATGTTTGCACAAAAAAAAGCTGAAATTTCACATTTACATAAGTATTCAGACCCTTTAACTCAGTACTTTGTTGAAGCACCTTTGGAGTCTTCTTGGGTATGATGCAACAAGCTTGAAGTACCTGTATTTGGAGAGTTTCTCCCATTCTTCTCTGCAGATCCAATTTTGCTCACTCTTCAGCTGTAAACTGTTCCCAAATCTTCAATGTTTGATGGTTGCCCTCGACCAACTGCTGTTTTCAGATCTCACCGTAAGTTTTTGATGGGGACACAAATCTGGACTCATTGGTGGCCACTCCAGTCCAGTGTTTCTTCTCTAACCATTCCTGGGTGCTTTTTTATGTTCTTGGGTTCGTTGTCCTGCTGGATACCCACAACCTTTGACGGAGACCTAGTTTTTGGACACCGTGTTGAACACTCCACTCCAAAACCCCTTGATAATCTGCTGATTTCATGATGCCTTGCACATGTTCAAGGCCCCCAGTACCAGAGGCAGCAAACCAAACCCACAGCATTATCGACACTCTCCCATATTTGATTTTAGGGAGGAATGTTGTAGGAATGCTTAATTTGGTGATACACTACTGTAGATATTGTTTTTCAATGGGACAAGCAAAACAAATAACTGGAGATTTTTTGTTGTTGAAAAGTGAAAGGGTGACAACTGTAGCCAGGGATTGCACATACTGTCTAGACAAACCCAGAGGGGTTGCAACTTTTTATGTGTAAGAGGTTGAGACAGCAGAAAAGAGGAAATACATTTGAGATTAGGATGGAGATTAAGAGGTATGGAATAGGTATATAAGGAAGCAGAGCTGAGTGAAAGAGAGCATCTGAAGCAAGGAGAAGCAAGAATAGAGGAAAAAGACGACATTTACATACACCAAGGTAAAACCCAAATATTTGATTCTGTAATGAGAAAATGCACCTCTCTCTCATTTGTCTCTGAGTGTGCCGGAGTCTGGTTGCGCGCCCCCACAGATCGGAACTCCCAGTTTCCTTTATAAAATATATATAATAACTTTGCTCTTTTCCCAACAGCTGAAGAGAAGTGAAGATCCCATGATGAAGGTCCTACCCATTCTGGCCGTGATGCTACTCGGGACGTCTGCCATGGTGCTCAATGGTCTAAACTCCACCGGTACAGTAGCCTTCCCTCATCATCTCAACACCACAGTGACTGATGTAGATTCTCTCAGCAGAAGATGTATTTTCAAGGCCGGTTACTCTGACCGAGAATAAGCCTAATTAATCCTGGACTGAAAAGCACGCTCAAATTAGAATAGCCATGTGAAGTTCTGTGTCTGCCCACATAAGAAAATATATTCTATAGTATACATGTAAATACTATAGTATTCACTGCAGTGTGAATACTATAGGGGTCTAAGACAGACCCCGACTCTGCTCTTTTCTATAACCTGTAGGGAACACAATATTTGGTATATACTTGGCATGTAGGTTTCTCACTTATGGGTGGAAAAAATTAATTGCAATATGGGTGAGGGAAATAGGCAGGTTATATGCAAATAAGATAGTATAGTATTTACTGTCGTTTTAAAAAAGTGTAGTGTTTTGCGGAAAATACTGTACTATTTACAACAGTGTTTTTTTGTGTGGATAATACTGTAGTATTTACTATAGAATTCTACAACATTGTATAGTAAGTACTACACATGCTTGAGAGATACAACAGTGTGTAGTGTAGTGTTCCACAGTTTACTATGGAATTCTATAGTAAGTACTGTAAGATTCTATAGTAAACTGTAGTTTTTTTTCCATGTGGGTGGGAAACCAGCCCTGTGAGTATATGGACGGAGCCTCTCTCTCATATCCGTCCTTTTAATCTCTCCCTTGTTCTCCCCTTGTCCTTTTAGAACCTAGGCAGGTCTCTGGGAAGGTCAAGGACTTTCCTCACTGTCCTGGCCATTCTACCTGGTATAAACTGGGGCAGAAATGTGTTAAGCACTTCAAGGAGGAATTGGACTTTCAATCTGCTGAGGTAAATTCAGACTTCCCTAAGGTTTTAGTCTACAGACCCAGTTACTTAACCTTTATTTAGGCAAGAGAGTCCCATTGAGACCAATGTCTCTTTTCGTTAAAGGTAGACATACCGTAGTGAACCTCTGTATCTCTACATGATACGCAAAGTGACCACCATAACTAACTCTCAAAGCCGCATGCTGTACTCTAGTTCAGGTTATCCACTCCATTGTCTTTACCCGTGTCCAGTGTTGTGCATTAGTGTCTAACTCTAAATGGATTTTGATGATGACAACTCTCTCTTTCGTTTTCTCATTCATTCATTCTCACCCACACAGGGTTTCTGCCACTCTCAAAAGGACAAATCTCATCTGATATCAATCCACTCCAGCCAGGAGAACCAGGATGTGGACGTTTTTGCTCAGACGTTCAGCAGAGATTCCCCTCGCATCTGGCTTGGCGGTTTTACAGTATCTGACCCCCTTCAGGTGGCGGTTTTAGACTAAAAAGGGGCAGTTTCCCGGACACAGATTGACCTGGACTAAAAATGATTATTGATGTAGTGTCTTTATTGAGTCTGCTTTTTAGTCCAGGACTAGGCTTAATCGGTATCCAGGAAACCACCCCAGAGTTTCACCATTCAATTTGATCATCATTATAAAAACCAGGTGGACAGTGTTCATGTCCCCCAACGCCTTCTGTCATGATGCTTGATCTCTGTCTCTTTGTCTCTTTCTGTCTGTCTGTCTGTCTCGGTCGGTCTGTCTCTCTGTATCGCTCTCTCTTTCTCTCTCTCTCTCATAGCCTCACCGCTACCTCTGGACTGATGGGTCCTCCATGGACTACTATTCCTGGCTTCAGAACCCCAGGCAGCCATCCGGTGACGGACAGTGCATGGAAATGAACTGGCAGCGTAAGCAAGAGAAGTCAGGGATAATGGGAGGGGAGGGAGAGAGTGATGGAGGGAAGGCAGGCGGAGAGGGAGGGAGTATTTTTTTTATTTAACTAGGCAAGTCAGTTAAGAACAAATTATTATTTAAAATGACAGCCTACCCTGGCCAAACCCTAACCAGGACGACGCTGGGCCAATTGTTCACCGCCCTAGGGGACTCCCAATCACAGCTGGTTGTGATACAGCCTGGAATTGGACCAGCGCCGGTAGTGACACCTCTAGCACTGAGATGTAGTACCTTAGACCGCTGTGCCACCCGGGAGTAGGGGGCAAGGGAAAGAGGGGACATGACAGAGCGACTTACAAGAGCAATTAGGGTTAATTGCCTTAATCAAGGGCACATCGATAGATATCTCACCTAGTCAGCTCTGGGATTTGAACCAACGATCTTAACGATCTTAACAGCTAAGCTACCAGCTACACCAAATTCAGTATGCTGATGTATTCAGAATTGTGTTAACTATTGTGGAAAAGGGAGTGGGATGTTTTTGATTTGAAGTATGACAAATCTCATAGCTTTGTGTTCTATAGATCAGTGGCCATGTGGTTAGAGTGACTGTCCTGAGTTTGGATGGTTGGGGGTTCAATCCCAGGTTGAGTCATACCAAAAAGCGGACTGATTCCTCATTGCTTGGCACTCAGCATTAAAGTGAAGTTTTGAGGGTAAGATCCTGTGATAGACGAGTGTCAAGGCATTGTACTTGTATTAAATGATACGTCAAAAGCCTCATGCTACAGAAACAGTAGATAGGCTCATCTTGGACAAGGCTGCTTAGCTACTAATGTAGCTCAAAACTCTCTAAAAGGGATTTAATAATGGATAAAAACTAACTTTTTCATTTTATCTCTCCATCTCTATTTATCTAGGCAAAGGGGACTGGAATGATTACCCGTGCAGCAAAACCAATTACTTTCTGTGTGCCTTCATACCTGGTGAAAGAGAGGAAACAAAGGGAGGAGGAGAAGAAGAGGGGATGGTGGAAAAAGGGAGTGGGAGGTTTATCATTTAAAGTAGATGACAGATGAGCAGTATAGCAGTATATACTACCTGTCAGATACGCTTTGCATTACAGCTTTCTCAGACATCACGACCCCAGGACCCTGTAAAATGTTAGAGAAAACCCACTGCTCAAAGACTAAGCCTTTGTCAGCTAAAAGTTCTCACCGTCACAGTCAGTTTCAGTCCGCCCAAAGATTTAATGAAACAACTTATTGTATTAGAAACTTCTAAACACATTGCATTTGAGAATTCTATCTAGGTCTATTGTCAGAAAACAGTAAAACAGTTATTTTCTTTAGGAATGTAGTGGAGTAAAAGTATGTTGTCAAAAATATAAATAGTAAAGTAAAGTACAGATACCCCAGAAAACGACATAAGTAGTACTTTACACCACTGCATTTGAGAATCCTATCTAGGCCTATTGTCAGAAAACAGTGTAACCTAATCTATTTTCAGGGGGAATTGTGTTGATGAAATGCTGCTTCACTTGTTTGTACTATGAAACACTGCGCATTGCTTGACTAGCAAATAAAAAAGGAATACAAAAATATCTTCATGAATCAATAATCGTTGCATGACTTTCTTTTGTTGACCTGGCCTTATTTAGAAACCAGATGGGGACAAGGGGTCAATACATAGCAATACAGCCTCATCTTATTTATAGATGGACAACCCACTGGGTGGACTTGACAGATTTAGAATTTAACCTACTACCTTTCCATTCAGTGCCCTGTTTGAGTAGTGTGCCCAAAACAGAGAGCATGCGTGATATTTACTGTGCGTGTGTTTTTATGCATGCTATTGATCAGAGAGAGAGATTAATCTAAACATCAGCGCCACAGGTAACTTCCACAAAGCTGGGAATGAGCTGAGAGACAAGGCAAGAAGGGCCTTCTATGCTATCAAAAGGAACATCACATTAGACATACCTATTAGGATCTGGCTAAAAATACTTGAATCAGTTATAGAACCCATTTCTCTTTATGGTTGTGAGGTCTGTGGTCCGCTCAACAACCATGAATTCACTAAATGGGACAAACACCAAATTCTGGAAGTAATTCCCAAACCTTCCATAACAAAGCCATCACCTACAGAGAGATGAACCTGGAGAAGAGTCCCCTAAGCAAGCTGGTCACAAACACAAACAGAACCCAGAGAGACCCAGGACAGCAACACAATTAGACCGAAATCATGAGAAAACAAGAAAGTATTACTTGACACATTGGAAATAATGATAAAAAAACTGAGCAAACTAGAATGCTAATTGGCCCTGAACAGAGAGTACACAGTGGCAGAATTCCTGACCACTGTGACTGACCTAAACTTAAGGACTATGCCTTGCTATTGAGAAAGGCCACCATAGCCTGTCTTCTCTTGAGAGCCAGGTCTGCCTATGTGCAACACTGCCCACAAAACCTTCTGACAAATATACAGTATGACAATATTAGAGACACATATTTCCTTTAGATTACACAGATCCACAAAGAATTTGAAAACAAACCCCATTTTGGGTGAAATATCACTGCCATCACAGCAGCAAGACTGTGACCTAATTGCCACAAGAAAAGGGCAACCAGTGAAGAACAAACACCATTGTAAATTCAACCCATATTTATGTTTGTTTATTTTCCCTTTCCTACTTTCACCATTTGCACATCGTTACAACACTGTATATACACGTAATATGACATTTGAAATGTCTTTATTCTATTGGAACTTCTGTGAGTGTAATGTTTACTGTAAATTTGTATTGTGTATTTCACGTTTGTTTATTATCTACTTTACTTGCTTTGGCAATGTTAACATATATGTTTCCCACGCCAATATAGCCATATTGAGAAGACATTTTGGTATCTGATTTAGGAGTGTGTTTTTGTCGAGGTATCCGATTTACGAGTTTGTTTTTGTGCACCAGATGCAGTTGGTTCCGGATGAGCGGTTTGACCACACTGTTTGATCCCATTTTCAGGCCTAGAAAAGCAGAAATAGTCTAGTTGAACATTGGGCTAATAAACATTAGAGTATTAAGTTATTCTAGGAAGTAGGTAGGCCTAATTGGGGTGTGATGATATTTAGGCTGTTTATTGGTGGTGCGTTACAAATGGAGGTGGGTGGGTAGAGAGAGGGGAACAGAAGGGTTGATTAAGGAAATATGAAATTATTGTTTTCTCCTAATTTCCTCCACCTCTTCCAAGGTCTCAAGGTTATCGATGTACTGTAGGCTATTCATTGCAGCTTGTGTGCATCGCAAGCCTTATTCTGTCTGGTAATTATTTTTATAAAACTTTACAGTGGTTTTAAAACACATTGTTTCACTGACATAAGAACCACAAAAAAGCCTGTGAGTGTGATTATCTCACTACAAACCTACCACCACAACAACTCTGCTGGCTGTGTGTGTGTGTGTCAACAGAAAAGTGATGTGGCTGGGGACGATGTGGAGGTTCCAGTGGAGAACCAAGCCTTTATGGATGACTTCTTCGCCCAGGTATTTCTGACCATATGTCACGACTTCCACCTAAGTCAGTCCCTCTCCTTGTTCGGGCAGCGTTCGGCGGTCGACGTCACCGGTCTTCTAGCCATCGCCGCTCCACCTTTCATTTTCCATTTGTTTTGTCTTCTTTTCTCGCACACCTGGTTTACATCTCCTCATGATTACTATGTGTATTTAGCCCTCTGTTCCCTCCATGTCTGTGTGGGGTATTGTTTATTGTCTAGGTTGGCACGCTTCCGGCTGGTTTGCGCCTGGTTTTATTTGTTACCCGTGATTTGTGGCAGCCAGTACTTTGTACTTGGATGCTGTACTTTGTGCTGCCTCACTTGTTCTTTGGGCATTTGTTTTTGGGACGCGGTTGAGTTCTGTTCTTACTAGAGGTCGACCGATTATGATTTTTCAACGCCGATACCGATACCAATTATTAGAGGACCAAATAAGCCATTACCGATTAATTGGCTGATTTAAAAAAAAAGGTTTTATTTGTAATAATGACAATTACAACAATACTGAATGAACACTTATTTTAACTTAATATAATACATCAATAAAATCAATTTAGCCTCAAATAAATAATGAAACAATTTGTTTTAAATAATGCAAAAACAACGTGTTGGAGAAGAAAGTAAAAGTGTGCCATGTAAAAAAGCTAACGTTTAAGTTCCTTGCTCAGAACATGAGAACATATGAAAGCTGGTGGTTCCTTTTAACATGAGTCTTCAATATTCCCAGGTAAGAAGTTTTAGGTTGTAGTTATTATAGGACTATTTCTCTCTATATTATTTTTTATTTCATATACCTTTGACTATTGGACGTTCTTATAGGCACTTTAGTATTGCCAGTGTAACAGTATAGCTTCCGTCCCTCTCCTCGCCCCTACCTGGGCTCGAACCAGGAACACATCGACAACAGCCACCCTCGAAGCAGCGTTACACATTGCTCCGCAAAAGCCGCGGCCCTTGCAGGGCAAGGGGAACAACTATTCCAAGTCTCAGATTGAGTGACGTGGTGGTCTCACGGGGCTCTCACGGGGTGGTTGGTGCTACTACGGTGGAAAGTCCAGACCAGGTCTCCACCGTGCGCATTCCCTCCGAATATTCCGATTTGGCTCTCGCCTTCTCCAAGAAGAAGGCGACTCAATTACCACCCCATCGTAGGGGGGATTGTGCGATAAACCTCCAGGTAGACGCCACACTTCCCAGGAGTCACGTGTATCCCCTGTCACAGGCGGAGACGGCGGCTATGGAGACATGTCTCCGAATCTCTGCGTCAGGGGTACATTTGGTCCTCCCCTGACGCTCCCCTCACCCGCCTCCTCGAATTTCTTTTTTGTGAAGGAGGGAGGTCTGCGCCCGTGTATTAACTATTGAGCCCTAAACCAGATCACTGTGAAGTACAGTTACCCGCTACCTCTCATAGCCACGGCGATTGAGTCAATGCACGTGGCGCGCTTCTTCACTTACCTAGACCTCAGGAGCACTTACAACCTGGTGCGTATCCGGGAGAGAGACGAATGGAAGACGGCGTTCAGTACTACCTCAGGGCATTATGAGTACCTCGTCATGCCGTACGGGTTGATGAATGCCCCGTTAGTCTTCCAAGCCACTTTTCTTTTTTTTTTGCACTGAAAAATAAAAAAAATTCACTTCTAGGGAAAGTTCTAGAAATGCAGGTTTTATCTAATTGAACAACAAAGAATATGATCTACATGATCTGTCTCTGTGTGTAAAATAAAGTGGTTAATGGGAACCTAACTCACATTTTTTTTTAAATCAAAATAGCAATCCAATGTTATTTGTTGCCTAAACTTTACTGCAAATGCCACTTAAGTCATGAGAAAAAAAACAATACACTAATATTGTAATTAGCCATGATAGCCTTTTTAATAGAATGATTGTGACCACACAAACATAAATATTGCGCTTGGGAAAAAAACACCTTAAAAGTAGAAAAGAATGAAACAAACATGCATTCTATTTTTTCTCGATTATATATATATATACACACTATACTATAGACATCGATCAAGTGCACAAGGCTACATGTGTGCAAAAATAACGTTCACTAAATAAAAAAATATAAATATAATCCCCCTCACTCACACATGTGTTACTGTCAAGTTCAACACAACAAAAACAATATATTTGGGCTACACTGCAAATTATACACTTTCTGCCTGTGGACATCTGTTCTACAATGTGTTTGAGCAAAAGTAAGAAAGAGGGAAAAGTGTGTGGTGGTCCTTTCACATCTATAGTGGCATCCAGCTTAAGCCAGGCCCAGCTCCAGCTCCACTTGATCCCTGAATCCACTCATATTCACCTAATTCTCTCATTCCAAAAATTAACCACATACTGTAGAGGGAAAACATTAGTTAACAGATAGTGTTTTGTTCGATAGCTATTTAACATTTCACACAGATTTCCAGGGTCCAGTAAGCATCTAACGTGTTATAACTTGATCGGCAAGGAGTCGTATACCAGTTAATACTATAGCGAATTAGTTAGGTTACTAATGTTAGCTCTGAGAGTAAACCGTTTTCTTTGCTTGCGCCTAGTTTAAAAGAAAACGTTCACCTTTTATGCTTTGCCGCAAAGTTTATTTTATGGCTAGCTACGGAATCCGTTTCATTAGCAGTTGACAAGATGCAAGCAGTTTTCAACAATTAGCTCATTTGCTTAGTAAGAAATGCCTCCAGTCTGAGTGATAAGGAGACCATATAAAAAATGGATGCGTGATGAAAACTTCCCTTTTCCTCGACACACCAGGTCAAGCAGGAATATTAAAGTGTTGTTGTTATTATTGCCTTCACTCGGTGTGAGCTCTAGAAAACTAGATTCATTTTTTTATGTAGCTACAACCATATTACTATTTGGTGTGTTCAATTGCTTATGCTATGCTGTTACTGGTATGTATACACTAGCTGTATATCTGCTAGCTAGATACAGTAGCTAATGAACTTGTTATCTAGATGGTACACTGATAGTGTTTGTATTCAGTATCTAGTTTCAAGCTAGCTACTTACAAACCTCAATCAACATGGCTCTGATTATTTAGAGCCATGTTGACCCACACACACAGACATTCAGTTTCTTAGCCTCACCCTTGTGAAGTCAGTGTCATGTATTCTAGCTAATATTTTCATTAGATAATGTTCTGTGTTGGTTTTCTCTGTTACTTTTTAAGAACCCTCTAACACACCCCAATCAACCTGGTTCTGATGATTTAGACTGTGATGATGCCCCTGAGATGGTTAGTGTCAGGTGTACAAACACACGCACACACACACGTTTGTTTTTCTATCCTTGTAGGGACTTGAGACCTAAACTTGACCCCAAAAAACATGTTCCCTAGCCCTAAACGTAACCCTAACTCTGATCCTAACCCTAACCTCAATTACCTAAATGTTAAGGCTAAAATTCACCTGGCCCTAATGCCTAACCTTAAACTCATCCCGCAATGCCTAAACCTAATAGTAACCCCAATTCTAACTATATATCCAATTGTATGTTTTTCCCTAAACTTAACCCCTAAGCCAAAAATCGCAATTCCCCTCATGGGGACTTGCCAAATGTCCCCACGAGGTCCAATTTGTCAGGTTTTTGTATACGTGTGGTGACATCAGGTACCCACATAAATGTGGTACACACACACACACACAGACATTCAGTTTCTTAGCCTCACCCTTGTGAAGTCAGTGTTATTCTAGCAAATATTGCAGTTAGATAATGTTCTGTATTGGTTTTCTCCATGTATTCCTAATTTAGGACCCCCTGACACACCCCAATCAACCTGGCTCTAATCATTTAGACTATGATGATGACCCTGAGATGGTTAGTGTCAGGTGCACAAACACACAAAACTCTCAGGCCTTAGCAATCTGTTCTACCTTTGCAGATGTATAGGTTCCCTTCTGGCTTAAAGAAATGTCTAAATATACTTTGCATCTAACTCTTTTCAGAATGAAGAAAGGATTTACCCTGGGGAATCAGTAACAAAGGTGTCACACCCTGACCTTAGTGTTCTTTGTTTTCCTTGTTATTTTGATTAGGTCAGGGTGTGACATGGGGGATGTATGTGTTTTGGCTTGTCTAGGGGTTTTGTATGTTTATGGGGCTGTTTCCTTTCTAGGTAGTTTGTATGTCTATGGTTGCCTAGATTGGTTCTCAATTAGAGGCAGCTGTCTATCGTTGTCTCTGATTGGGAACCATATTTAGGCAGCCATATTCTGTGGGTACTTTGTGAGTGATTTTCTATATCTATGTTTGTTGCTTGTGTCAGCACAATTCTCAGTATAGCTTCACAGTCGTTTATTGTTTTGCATAGTTTATTTCAGTGTACTTTGTGTTTCTTTCATGATAAATGTATTCTAACCACTCTGCATTTTGGTCCTCACCTTCTTACTCCATACGGCGATCGTGACAAAAGGGGCAATGCCTTATGGCAATAATGCTCTTTTTTCTGCGTCATCACCTGACTGGAACTGCCCTGATAGACCTACTTGCCTTGCTGAATTTGCTTGTCTCCAACATCTAAATATCTCTTCAAAAAGTTTTTGGGTAATCCAGTCCTGACAGCTGTCTCTCATTTATTTTGTGATGAATGCCAAAATGACTTAGGAAAGCAACCCAAAGACACAAATTGCTCACATTGTGGAACATCCTTCATCAGAGAAACAAAATGTTTTAATTTTGTCAATACCATTTAGGCACCTTCTGCGAGATACACTGGAGAACCATAGAATAGATATTTTGAGGAAAACGGTGAAGGAAGAAGAATATGAAATCGAGGATGTCATGGATTGTAAGGGATTTCCTCCTCTTCGGAAGAAGAGGAGAGGCGAAAAGGATCAGAGGACCAATATGCGGCGTTGTAAGTGTCCATGGTTCTTTTAATACGTAAATGTACACATGAACAACTGAATACAAAAACAAGAAAACGTGAAAACCCAAAACAGCCCTATCTTGTGCAAACTCAGAGACAGGAACAATCACCCACAAACACACAGTGAAACCCAGGCTACCTAAGTATGATTCTCAATCAGAGACAACTAATGACACCTGCCTCTGATTGAGAACCATACTAGGCCGAAACATAGAAATACCCAAATAATAGAAAAACAAACAGACTGCCCACCCCAACTCACGCCCTGACCATACTAAATAATGACAAAACAAAGGAAATAAAGGTCAGAACATGACATGGATGGAAAGATGTACCAAACATTACTGAAAGAGAAGAGGCTATCTGCTGATGATTTAACATGAACCTGGAACTGTGATGGAGTACCCATTTTTAACTCCTCAAATTACTCAGTTTGGCCCCTTCCAATTTACCATAAATGAACTGCCTTACATACATTGGAAAGAAAATGTGATGGTTGCAGGACTTTGGTTTGGCCCAGAAAAACACAGAATGGATACCTTTTTTATTGATTAATGTTGCGATTTAGCCCGAAAACCCATAACTTTGAAGAGAGAACAGTGGGATTCTGAAGAGGACAAAGGTCTTCTCCTTGATTTGTTCCTCAGATGCAATTGCCAGGCCAATCCTTCATTACTGTAAGCAATTCAATGGTGAATATGGTTGTGACTGGTGCTTGCACCCCGGTAAAGTTGTCCCCAAAGGCAGAGGATATGTAAGATCCTTACAGTCAACAACTCCAAATTGAAAGATCACACAATCAATTCAAGTGATAATGCATTTCACGCTGCTCACACTGACATTCCGCAAAATGGTGTAAAGGGGTTGTCAACACTGTTTGTGCTTCCGTTGTCCAACCGAAGAGACAGAAGTTGTAGAGTTATGCCGAGGAATGCATGTGGTCAGGCACAAAACCAAACACAATGTTGAACAACGGAAGCAAAAACAGGATACATGCAACTGTTTGAATCCACTGTACATAGGTCGACAAACGACAGAATTAGACTCCCGACTGCTAAATCTCAAGCCCCCAAAGGAAACCACAAGAATGCCGCGATCACTGCATTTAAGAACATTCTGAAAAGCATCGGAGTGTTGTGGATTTCTTCTGTTTTATTCAATGACTGTTCTGCCATTCAGCATGCATATTTTGCTTCAAGGATCTATTTCACAGTGTGAGCTTAGATTAGCTCACATTTCTTTAGTCCTCTTTGTCAAGAAAATTGAATAATTATATTGACAAGAAAATGTTTCTTTCAATTGTCATCAGCTAATCCACCTTACTGATAGTGTACTGAATTGGAGGCATCTTAAGGCAATGTCATCTTTTACATTTGAGGGTAACAATGGGAGTCTGAAATCTCTTTTCCTTGGGACGCAGTGCGTTCCACAATGAATTTGCCAGCTTTTCTTTCTTTGGCGAGTCATTCCCAAGCGTCTTAGTGTTTTAGGATTTCACCCAGAATCAGAGTTCGGTATATTCCTTACAAAGCTTGCAGACAGGAGACTGAAAGGAGAAAACATCTCAGGCTCCCTCAACACTCTTGGAAAATCTGTACCTCTTCACCTCACAGCTTGTGTAAAACTTGCTGTAGAATAACTAATTACCGGATCTGCCTCGTCCCAGCCTGTGGAGACATAAGGCCGATTCATTTATGAACAGATTGTTTATCACACAACTAACTACAAAATCTCAGAAAAAAAGGGACAATACCTCAGTCGTGTTCAAAAATGGACGTTGTGCACAACTGCTGTTATTTTTCTTTGTTAGACTGAATTGCTTTTGTCAAACAAACTGCTTATGTCCACCTGTTCCCATTGTTGTGGTTCAACCATATGTAATTCAAGCTGACAGCATGTTCATCAACCGCAATCTAGGCATCTCGTCATCAAAAAAAAGTGTGAAGTTGAGAGGTCGAGACAAAAAAAAAAAGATATCAAGTGTAAATGTATTTATGTGGGTTGCTGGCTTGTCCCTCTGCCAAACACTTATGAGAGAGATTAGTTACGGCTGTTTTTTAGTGAGCTGGTTGATGTTATTGAGCTGATTTGATCATTAGGGCTGATTCTCATTTGCAATGGTGACCTGGCCAAGAAAAGCATCAACATACCTTAGTTCAGGTCCATCCAGTGTGAGGACATGTTAAGGACGGGCAGCTTCCAGGTAAAACATACATCAGTGATGCAAGGGCCATCACTTATATATTGTATTGTACATGTTAAGCACATGTTAAGCACATGTTCAGTAAAAAAATTGATGTTTTTTTTTTTATAAAAAATAAATTAACATTAATATTACTGGTCTGTTTTTACTAAGATGTGTTTTTAATGGATGTAATGTATTGAAAGTATCCATTCCAAAAATGCACACTACTTTAAAAGTATCCTGGCTATACCCATGTTGGCATATAAAATAAACATTGGTTGGCTTTCTGTTTTTGCTTGCAGGAAATGTTTTGGCTTGGATCATTTTCATCACCTCAACTAGAATACTATTACAAACCCGACAGGAATAGCCTTCAATAACTTCGGTGGAATACTACAAAAAAATATTGCAGGAACGCTATTTAAATTCATAAGAATACTATAGAGATACTGCAGAATATTTATACCATTGAAATCTTATTACCATTGAAAGTTATTATAGGTCAAAAATACATACTATAGAGACTCCTATAATCATTCTATAGTATTTTCATGGCAAAAGAATATATCATAGCATACTATAAGCTATTATTCAAAACATACAGTTTCTTATGGGAATGCTATAGCACTTTTTCGTAATGTGTCGAAAGCGTTCCACAGGGATGCTGGCCCATGTTGACTCCAATGCTTCCCACAGTTGTGTCAAGTTGGATATATGTACTTTGGGTGGTGAGCCATTCTTGATACACAGGAAACTGTTGAACATGAACTATTGGGCTCCTACTACCATACCCTGTTCAAAGGCACTTAAATATTTTGTTTTTCCCATTCATATTGTAACGACCCTGGATTTATAAGCGCGGAAATCACCTCTGCTACGTACTATGAATAGCACACATACACAATCCATGTCTCAAGGCTTTAAAAATCCTTCTCTAACCTGTCCCCTCCCCTTCATCTACATTATTTGAAGTGACATTAATAAGGGATCATAGCTTTCACCTGGATAGTCTGTCGTGGGAAAAGGTGTTCCTAATGTTTTGTACACTCACTCAGTGTCGTTTACATGTTGTCAACAATCTAGGCCAACCCCCGTCGGTTTTGTTGCTTAACAAACAACCCGTCTGTTGGAGAAGCAGTTTTTGCCTATACTCATATTGTACTCTTTGATAAAACCATCAACAACCTTCTCTGTTGACCGTCAGAGATCACGTGATAGACACAAAAGCGTCACATACATTAGCCAAATTAATCGAAGGCCAATAGCACCTAGCTAACTGTCCCATCCGAAATCGTGGGGGTAAGTGTGGACGTAAGATTTTTGAAAATATTCGAAATTTACTCATCCATGTCAGAACACAGACATCAATTCAAAGATCTGAATACAGAATGAGAATTATTGTATTGACACTCGTGCCTCGTCCTAAACAACGTTTGCAATTATGTTATTTAGCTAGCTAACGTTGTATAGCTTGTTAGCATAGTCAGAGAAGACGTTGGTTCACGGTGGCTAACGTTAGCATATCGACTTGTTCCGCTCGAGCTGAGATTTATCAGTGCATCATGGTCATGCAGGGTTGTAAATGCAACAGTTTTGTTTTGGTACATTATCGTAAAAACAAGTTGTTAGGTACTGGACCAAGTGTGACGCGAAGCCTCGTGAAAAAGTGCTGTAGTTCGCTAAATATGGGGGATAGGCGGTTTGACTGGACTTATTGCATATGTAACTATAGCACGCTATAACTGCAGCAAAACGGTGTATACAGTTGGACCACTTCCATAAGGCAACAGTAGGCAGGTTTCTATTGGCCCAGGTTTATTCGACAAAAATGTCGCTAATAAAATCATTGCAACTTGTAATGGAAACGATAGATATAATGGCCGTTTTTTAAAGCTCAACAACATTTGTATTCGTATGACCGGTGCGTTTTTCTTTAATAGAAATTTCCGTATTTGGAGGGAGGGGCTGGTCCAGACTCAAGGTGTCATAAATATTGATTGGTTTCCTTAAATGAACTGTAACTCAGTAAAATCGTTGCGTTTATATTTTTGTTCAGTATATTTTTGTTCAGTATATGTTCTACGCAAACGTTCGAATTGTTGCCCCAAAAAAGTCCCGTTGATGTGTTGACGGAGATGGCAGCATCCCGACTAGTTTACGAAACTCTCCACTATTTTGTTTGTTTATGTACTATTTTTTTAAACTATTTAGCTCAGAAATGGTTTTATGTCATTACATACACCTGGGAATAACTATTGGATATAAGAGCGGCGGTACCTCACCAGAACTTCCCTGAAGCGGATCCTTTGTTTTCTCTCCCCAGGGCAATTTAATTTATTCCAGAGTAGGGTTGCACATTTTGGGGAATATTTAGAGGTGGAAACTTTCCGTGGGAATATATGGGAATTAACGGAAATGTATGCAAATTAATATTAATACTATTTTTAATGTAGATTCTTTTGCATTGGATATATTTACCATATCATATGGAGACAGAAACATAAACATTTTAACTAATCATAAGTAGACATAATTGCAAATGATTAAATCCTTCCAATAGAAATGTAAAAATAAAATAAAAAGTTACAAATTGAACTGTAATTAAATTATTTGACTCTCCCGAAAACGTTTTCAACATAAAATGATAGTCTAGAAATTAAAGCTTTGGTTGTCTTCCTCGGGCTTACATGCCTTCTCCCTGGACCTCCTCAATGTCCACCTCTTCAACATCAGACTCTGAGGCCTCATCTTCACTGTCACTTTCCAACCTTGTTGATGATGGCTCGCTGTCAGGCTCAAAAAGCCTCAAAGTTGCCTGGATGGCCACCAATTTTTCAACCCTTGTATTGGTCAGTGGGCAATGCAGTATGGATTTCTTCTCTTACATCTGCACGCAGAGTCTGAACATCAGACAGGGTGGCATTTTCTCCCTCAATTAGCGCAATGGCTACTGCTATAGGTTTCAGGAGATTCAGGCTGCTTACCACTCTTTCCAAAAATACATCATCCAGGAGGATCCTCTTGATGGTGCTGTCCATATCGGCAGACTGTGATATGGCCATTTCTTGGAGAGACTCCTTCCCCTCCAGGAGACAGGAGAGATGGTGACATCAACACCACCACAACAGGGGTTGCTGGGCAGCTTCAATGTGGTTCTCTTATTCTTCTCACTTTGCTTGGTGAGGTAGATTGCTGTTATAACTGGATGACCCTTCACATACCTAACCATTTCCTTGGCTCTCTTGTAGAGTGTATCCATTGTTTTCAGTGCCATGATGTCCTTGAGGAGCAGATTCAATGCACAAGCAGCACAGCCAATAGGTGTGATGTGAGGGTAGGACTCCTCCACTTTAGACCAAGCAGCCTTCATGTTCGCAGTATTGTCTGTCACCAGTGCCAAAACCTTCTGTGGTCCAAGGTCATTGATTGCCTTCAGCTCATCTGCGGTGTGTTTGTTGTCCCTTGTGTCTCTGCTCTTGTAGAATACTGATTCAGGGGTGGAAATGATGTAGTTAATTATTCCTTGCCCACGAACATTCGACAACCCATCAGAGCTGATTGCAATACAGTCTGCTTTCTCTAGGATTTACTTGACCTTCACTTGAACTCTGTTGAACTCTGCATCCAGCAAATGAGTAGATAAAGCATGTCTGGTTAGAGGGGTGTATGCTGGGCGAAGAACATTCAGAAATCCCTTCCAATACACACTGCTTGTGAGCATCAGAGGTGAACCAGTTGCATACAAAGCTCGAGCAAAACATGAATCAGCATTTCCCTGACTACGTTCCTCCATTGAGTCAAAAACACTTCTGATTCCAGGAGGACTATGAGCTGTTGCAAATTGATAAGGTGTCTGATTCACCATTTTCACCTCGAATAGAAGTAGAGGGACTTTAGTCAGAGATTGCTTGTTGTGAGCGCTGAGGGAACTTTATGCACTTGGCCAGATGATTCTGCATTTTTGTTGCATTCTTCACATATGATTTGGCACAGTATTTGTAAATGTACACTGCTTTTCATTCTACATCAGCTGCAGAGAAATGTTGCTCTACATCAGATAGTGATTTTCCTGTAAAGATTAGAAAACCCAAATACAATTCCATGTACAGATAAATAGTTAAGCAGTTAGACTAAACAACTCCTTTGTAAGATAAATGTTTTTAAATGAAACAGGTGAAAATGTATGGAAACAGGTGAATTAACACTCCTCAGTTAGCTGGCTCAATCAAGCTAAAACCCACATGGTAGCAAAAACTAACTAGCAAATCAAAGTTTATTTGTCACGTGCGCCGAGTACAACAGGTTTACTACTTACAGTGAAATGCTTACTCACAGGCTCTAATCAATAGTGCAAAAAAGGTTTTAGGTGAACAATAGGTAAGTAAAGAATTAAAACAACAGTAAAAAGACAGGCTATATACAGTAGCGAGGCTACATACAGACACATACAGAAATTGTTAACAAGTTAGAAATGATTTAAACACACTTTGATGTAGGCTACTATTTACTAGTTAACAGAAAATCATGTATATCATATAAAATATATTCACCCCACCCAGTATGGTAATCAAAACTTACCCGAAAGCATGTAGCCCTTGGCTCAGACAGCGTAGGGCTCAATAGCATCTCATTAGTGTGTAAGATCTTGAGAATCAGCTGTACATGTGATGGAAGAATGCACTGTGCATTCAGAGGGTTGCAATTCCATTGAATTGGGGATACTTTAAATTAACCAAAATATGCCACAAGACCTAGAATTGCCTTATGCGTATCCCACAAAAAAAGATTCACTGTTATAAGCTAACTTTTTTGATGAATTTAAGCCCGGGAATTTTGCTTAACTTCCCAAATCCAACCCCTAGCAACCTTTTCCATAGGCTGACCCAAAACAATGCCGGCGGAGGAGAACTACTCAAGGCTGTCTTCTGGTCTGACCACCGTTCCCAAGTATTTTACTTGTTAACAACACCTCTTCGCCAATCCTCAACACTGGGGCCCCCACAAGGGTGCGTGCTCAGCCCCCTCCTGTACTCCCTGTTCACTCATGACACTCCTCCAACTCAATCATCAAGTTTGCAGACGACACAACAGTAGTAGGCTTGATTACCAACAATGATGAGACAGCCTACAAGGAGGAGGTGCGGGCTCTGGGAGTGTGGTGCCAGGAAAGTAAGGAGATGATCATGGAAACAGTAGAGGGAGCACCCCCTATCCACATCGGTGGGACCGCAGTGGAGAAGGTGGAAAGCTTCAAGTTCCTCAGCGTACATATCACTGATAAACGGAAATGGTCCACTCACACAGACAGTGTGATGAAGACGGCACAACAGCGCCTCTTCAACCTCAGGAGGCTAAAGAATTTTGGCTTAACACCTAAAACCCTCAAACTTTTACAGATGCACAATTGAGGGCATCCTGTCGGGCTGTATCACTGCCTGGTATGGCAACTGTACCGCCCACAACAGTAAAGCTCTCCAGAGGGTGGTGCTGTCTGCAGAACGCATTACCGGGGGCAAACTTTCCGCCCTCCTGGACACCTACAGCACCCCATAGGAAGGCTAAAAAGATAATCAAGAACATCAACCACCTGAGCCACTGCCTGTTTATCCCGCTATCATCCTGAAGGCGAGGTCAGTACAGGTGCATCAAAGCTGGGACCGAGAGACTGAAAAACAGCTTCTATCTTAAGGCTATCAGACTGCTAAACAGCCATCACTAGCACATCTGAGGTGGCTGCCTATAGACATAGATTAGGAATCAATGGCCACTTTTTTAGGAATGGATCACTAGCCACTTTAATAATGTTTCCGTATCTTGCATTACTCATCTCATGTGTATAAACTGTACTCTATACTATTCTACGGTATCTTAGTCACTTTAATTGTGTGTAAATATTGCATCACCCATCTAATATGTAAACCCGGCAAAAAAAAGAAATGTCCGCTCACTGTCAACTGCGTTTATTTTCAGCAAACTCAACATGTGTAAATATGTGTATGAACTTAACAATATTCAACAACTGAGACATAAACTGAACAAGTTCCACAGACATGTGACTAACAGAAATGGTATAATGTGTCCCTGAACAAAGGGGGGAGGGTCAAAATCAAAAGTAACAATCAGTATCTGGTGTGGCCACCAGCTGCATTAAGTACTGCAGCACATATCCTCCTCATGGACTGCACCAGATTTGCCAGTTCTTGCTGTGTGATGTAACCCCACTCTTCCACCAAGGCACCTGCAAGTTCCCAGACATTATTGGGGGGAATGGCCCCAGCCCCCACCCCCTGATCCAACAGGTCCCAGATGTGCTCATGGGATTGACATTCGGGCTCTTCGCTGGCCATGGCAGAACACTGACATTCCTGTCTTGCAGGAAATCACACACAGAACGAGCAGTGTGGCTGGTGGCATTTTCATGCTGGGGGGTCATGTCAGGATGAGCCTGCAGGAAGGGTACCACATGAGGGAGGATGTCTTCCCTGTAATGCACAGCATTGAGATTGCCTGCAATGACAACAAGCTCAGTCCGATGATGCTGTGACACACCGCCCCAGACCATGACAGACCCTCCACCTCAAAATCGATCGCGCTCCAGAGCACAGGCCTCGGTGTAACGCTCATTCCTTCGACGATAAATGCGAATCCGACCATCACCCCTGTTGAGACAAAACTGTGACTCATCAGTGAAGAGCACTGCTATCCGGTCCAGCGACAGTGGGTTTGTGCGCGTAGGCAACGTTGTTGCCGGTGATGTCTGGTGAGGACCTGCCCTATAACAGGCCTACAAGCCCTCAGTCCAGCCTCTCTCAGCCTATTGCGGACAGTCTGAGCACTGATGGAGGGAATGTGCATTCCTGGTGTAGCTCGGGGAGTTGTTGTTGCCGTCCTGTACCTGTCCCGCAGGTATGATGTTCAGATTTACCTATCCTGTGCAGGTGAGGTTAAACGTGATCTGCCACTGGGAGAACGATCAGCTGTCTGTCCTGTCTCCCTGTAGCGCTGTCTTAGGCGTCTCACAGTATGGACATTGCAATTTATTGCCCTGGCCACATCTGCAGTCCTCATGCCTCCTTGCAGCATGCCTAAGGCATGTTCACGCAGATGAGTAGGGAGCTTTCTTTTGGTGTTTTTCAGAGTCAGTAGAAAGGCCTCTTTAGTGTCCTAAGTTTTCCTAACTGTGACCTTAATTGCCTACCGTCTGTAAGCTGTTAGTGTCTTAACGAACGTTCCACAGGTGCATGTTCATTAATTGTTTATGGTTCATTGAACAAGCACTTGAAACAG
>NC_034180.2:5569808-5586447 GCF_002021735.2 Oncorhynchus kisutch | reverse complement strand
CACACACACCACCACACACACACACACACACACACACACACACACACACACACACACACACACACACACACACACACACACACACACACACACACACACACCATTTCACCAAAAATGTGTAATTAATACAGGCTTTGAATATTGTATTTCTCAGATGATTTTCACCTCTGTGAGAAAGTGATCAGAAGGAAACGTAGCAGGGTTTTAAATGGGTTGATACCACAGCTGCTCCTGTTGTCATGATTATGGGCTTTTGATCATTGGAATGTTCATTTACGTGGTGCTGGGACCGAGGGCAGGTTTTTATCTGGTAATGGTGGTCGTTTGGAATCGATAAATGGTGTTAGCGCAGGTGTATGGTGCTGGGACAGGGGTGTTAGGGCTGGGGTGATGAGGGTGTTATGGGAGTGGGGCCCCCTGGGTAGGTGTTGCCTGACCTTGCACTTCTCTCTCTTTCCATTCAATTCAATTCAAAGGACTTATTGGCATGGGAAACATACAGTATGTTCTCTCTTTCCTCACAACAGGGTTTCATAGGATCACACAGCGTGGGAGATGGAAAGATGCATGTGTGTGTCACCACACATTTAAGAACATGACGCCTCCCCCACCAGTAACACACAACATGGTGCTGATTTGCAAAAACTGTTGAAAGACAAAGGAGTTAAATGGGATCAGCCGTAGGTGTCGTTTTCAAAGCAGCGATATGTAAAAACCAACTGCATAGTATAAAGTGCAGTACTTCAAACCACTGCTATTCTGAAAAAGCCTCTATCAATACATACACCTATCTGTATATTAAAACAAACAAAAATATCATTTCTAGATTAAAAGAAATGTGATAATCAAAATCATTACTTCTGTAGCTAGCAATAAAAATTGCGGACAACTAAAATAATAATTACAGCTACTTGATTATCAGCATATTCATGGAGGCATAACTTATATATGATAAGGTAATAAAACTCTTAATAATGTGTTGAAAATACTATATCCAAAATTACAACATTAATATTGTTCTGATTACCAGCTATACTAATTGTAATACTTATGACAATAATTATAAAATAATATTGTATTTATTCAATACATCATCATTTAAAAAATGACATTAAATACTTTTAAATCATACGATAATATTGTACCTAAATAATATTATAATAATTACTAAGTACATTATCATTAGTGTTATCACCCATATCAATAGCTTCCTCAACAATGTATTTATCTTTGCAAATACATAACTATTTAATTACGGCTCTCATTATCATCAATTATTCCCCTCCGGCTGTAAAGGAAATAGCTACCAAATCAATACAATTGCAGCTTGTTAATCAATCATTCTATTCTCTCAGGTCTGGTGCCTTGACATTGTCCCTGTCTCAGGTTCCTTTCTGCTCCCTATACTTAGTGCATGAATTGGGCCAGTATTGGGCACCTCTAACTTCTTATTGAATATTCACTCTAGAATATCAACCCTGGTATAGTCAAATTAAAATGAGTGCACTATGGAAATGTTTTGGGAATATTGTGGGGATATATTGGGATGTTTTGGGAAGATTTGGGGGATATATGGGGATGTTTTGGGAATATTGTGAAGATATATGGGGATGTTTAGGGAATATTTTGGGGATGTTTTGGGAATATTATGGGGATATATAGGGATGTTTTTGGAATATTTTGGGGATATATGGGGATGTTTTGGGAATATTATGGGGATGTTTAGGGAATATTTTGGTGATGTTTTGGGAATATTGTGGGGATATATTGGGATGTTTTGGGAAGATTTGGGGGATATATGGGGATGTTTTGGGAAGATTTGGGGGATATATGGGGATGTTTTGGGAATATTGTGAAGATATATGGGGATGTTTAGGGAATATTTTGGGGGTGTTTTGGGAATATTATGGGGATATATAGGGATGTTTTTGGAATATTTTGGGGATATATGGGGATGTTTTGGGAATATTATGGGGATATTTAGGGAATATTTTGGTGATGTTTTGGGAATATTATGGGGATATATGGGGATGTTTAGGGAATATTTGGGGGATATATGGGGATGTTTTGGGAAGATTTGGGGGATATATGGGGATGTTTTGGGAATATTGTGAAGATATATGGGGATGTTTAGGGAATATTTTGGGGGTGTTTTGGGAATATTATGGGGATATATAGGGATGTTTTTGGAATATTTTGGGGATATATGGGGATGTTTTGGGAATATTATGGGGATATATGGGGATGTTTAGGGAATATTTGGGGGATATATGGGGATGTTTTGGGAATATTGTGAAGATATATGGGGATGTTTAGGGAATATTTTGGGGGTGTTTTGGGAATATTATGGGGATATATAGGGATGTTTTTGGAATATTATGGGGATATATGGGGATGTTTAGGGAATATTTTGGTGATGTTTTGGGAATATTATGGGGATATATGGGGATGTTTAGGGAATATTTTGGGGATGTTTTGGGAATATTGTGGGGATTCATGGGGATGTTTTTGGAATATTATGGGGATTTATGGGGATGTTTTGGGAATATTGTGGGGATATATGGGGATGTTTTGGGAATATTGTGAAGATATATGGGGATGTTTAGGGAATATTTTGGTGATGTTTTGGGAATATTATGGGGATATATGGGGATGTTTAGGGAATATTTTGGGGATGTTTTGGGAATATTATGGGGATATATGGGGATGTTTTGGGAATATTTTGGGGATGTTTTGGGAATATTTTGGTGATTCATGGGGATGTTTTTGGAATATTATGGGGATTTATGGGGATGTTTTGGGAATATTGTGGGGACATATGGGGATGTTTTTGGAATATTTTGGGGATTTATGGGGATGTTTTTGGAATATTGTGGGGATTTATGGGGATGTTTTGGGAATATTGTGGGGACATATGGGGATGTTTTTGGAATATTTTGGGGATTTATGGGGATGTTTTGGGAATATTGTGGGGACATATGGGGATGTTTTTGGAATATTTTGGGGATTTATGGGGATGTTTTTGGAATATTGTGGGGATTTATGGGGATGTTTTGGGAATATTGTGGGGACATATGGGGATGTTTTTGGAATATTTTGGGGATTTATGGGGATGTTTTTGGAATATTGTGGGGATTTATGGGTACGTTTTGGGAATATTGTGGGGACATATGGGGATGTTTTGGGAATATTATGGGGATTTATGGGAATGTTGTTATACTAAGCTCCCCCCAGGATGTACTGAGCTTACCTCTGTGCTGTGCCATGCCCTGTCTCCTGAGGGCCATTGGAACAAACACACGCCCCGTACCACTACCTACAGGCCCGGGCCCACTCTGCCCACCCGTGCCCAGAGATCGGCACTGATTGGAATAGTTTCTGATTGGCTGTGGGGGAATGAGAGCTGTCTATGGTAGGCTGAATGAGAGATAAAGAGAGAGAGGAAGAGAAAGTGGCAGAGGGTGCTGCTGTATGGATTTTGGCTGTGTGATGTAACCAGTGGGGTTCTGTTTTCAATTGGATCCAAAACACTGGGGCTTAATATCCGGCCTGAGGATATGGTGATGGAGGGGAGAGGGGCTTTGGCGGCACGAGTGGTGTTCTGGTAACCGCTTGGCTAATAACAACAGGAACCAATGCTAGAGGCAGTGTGTCAGTTCATTGGGTAGCCTACAGCCAGGCTTTAGAAAGACCAAAATAAAGAAGAAAGTAAAAATATACAAAAATTACACGTTGAAAAAGATTTGTAAAATGATAGTTCTACAACATGTAGTCTTGTTTTGACGTTGTTACTTTCCTCCGTTTCTTTATGATCAGCACCCCTGCTGACGAGGCCTAACAGTGGATCAAATAGACTGGACCTGTCTATTTCGTATCGCTCGGCGTGGCCGAGCGATACGAAATAGAATAACGGATGTCAGACGGAGGGAAAACGTGAGTGTATATACACATCGATGCACAGACAACAAACAACATGAAAGTATGTAAAGTACACGGAGACAGTGTACAATATACCGATGTAATGTACACATTTAAACACCTACTTTAAGGTCCTCAAGCTCCCTTCACAGTCTCAGGATTGAATGGTTGGCTGGCTGTACAACATAGGCAGCTATTGCTCGTAGCCTTGATGCTTTTAAGTAGCAAGACAAAAGATTTAAGTGCCTTTGAACGGGGTATGGTAGTAGGTGCCAGGCGCTCCGGTTTGAGTCAAGAACTGAAACGCTGCTGGGTTTTTCACACTCAACAGTTTCCCATGTGTATCAAGAATGGGCCACCACCCAAAGGACATCCAGCCAACTTGGCACAACTTTGGGAAGCATTGGAGTCAACATGGGCCAGCATCCCTGTGGAACGCTTTCGACTCCTTGAGTCCATTCCCCGATGAATTGAGGCTGTTCTGAGGGCAAAAGGTGGTGCAACTCAATATTAGGAAGGTGTTCCTAATGTTTTGTCCACTCAATGTATATTCTGTAAAAGGCATGTGTGACATCTTATTTGGAAAAGTGTCACTACAAGCTTTCCATGTTTGTATTACTCTACAATAAATATGCAAGGATTGCCCCCCCCCCCCCTGTAATATACAATGAACAAAAATATAAACGCAAAGTAAAGTGTTGGTCCCATGTTTCACGAGGTGAAATAAAATGTTCCATACGAACGTTTTTTATTCCTCTCAAATTTTGTGCCAAAATGTGTTTCCATCCCTGTTAGTGAGAATTTCTCCTTTGCCAAGATAATCCATCCACCTGACAGGTGTGGCATATCAAGAAGCTGATTAAACAGCATGATCTTTACACAGTCATGTGAAATCCATAGATAAAGAAAATCATTTATTTCAGTTGACTGATTTCCTTATATGAACTGAGGACAGAAAGACAGAGAGAGAGAGAAAGGAGGGGGATGGAGAGAACCCTTCCTCTTACAGAGAACAACTAAAAGCAGCGTCACCAAAGTTATTCCACTGGGAACCAAAAGGCAGTGCAAACAGGACCAAGTCTTGGTGTAGTTATTTTGGATGGAGAGGGGGAAGAGATGAAGAGGGGGATGGATGGCGGAGGAAGATAGGAGGAAAAAGGGGGGCTTTTGCTTCAAAGAAAGTACTTCAAAGGATGGCGTCACGCTGTGTGCCTTAAATTATTCACGTCGGGCAACATGTTGGAATTCTGCGCAGCCCGCTTTGCCGCTTGCTAGGTTTATTAACCGCTAGATGAATGACGCCATCTTAGAGAGAAACCCCTCTGTGAGTGAGCACCCACACAACGAGGGTCCGCACCGCCAGCCCGAACCCCAAACCAACAGTAGCCAAGCACCGAACCCCCTAAATCTCAGGTAGCTAGTTCGCCTAGCGCCCTCTGATCACCAGGAGCTTTCATCGATTAGCTGATTGAGCGGAGTTAGCGGTTAGCGATAGCAGTAGCGGCTGCGATGGATTGTGCTGAGTGGAGCTGGCGTTAGCTATAGCAGGGCGGGCGGCTCAGCGCCGTGCCTGTTTGAAAAGATGATATGATTGGGTGATTGGGGCTGTGGAGTGGTTTGGATAGTGTGTGTGTGTGTGTGTGCTGGAGTGGCCTAACAAAGACGGATTGGGGCTGAGAAAGCACACACTGTATATTAATACAGGTAGCAATCCCCACCAGCTGCATACATATGGTTTAGTCTCCTCTGAGAGATGTTCTGTAGGACTTGAACTCCTATAGCAGAGTAATTGGGAACATGGGCTGCGTCCCTAATGGACATGAACAGTAACTCCTCCCTTAGGAACCACGGACACGGTCACATTAGTGTAACAATGCAATAGGTCTGTATGGGGTATTACAACATAAGGGTAACAAGGGGTTAATATAATCCTCTGGTTCTGCCTGAATGCATGCATTATGAACGAGTGTGTGTTTGTGTGTGTCTGGGCGCGAACGAGGAGAGACGATAAAATATGCTTGTACACATTTTCCATCATTGAGACGGAGAGAAAGCGAGAGGATAACCGTCTTGGGGCGTGTCAGAGAAATTCAGCATAATGCACTGTAATGGAGATTAGAACTGGAACCCGCTCTAAATATCTACAATACGGAAGCTGACATCAGAGTTAAACGGAAGACCATAACATCAATGTATTGGGTTGATTGTAAATGCAAATGGAGAAGGATTGTTTTCCTGAGGACTGCAAGTGTATTGTCCATGATGTCAATGTGTAGGACGTTTTTGAATCATATTTTTTATAATTATTGTACGGTGATCCGAAGAGAAATGTCCATCCTCGGATGGACACTACAGTTCTATTCTATTCCATGTCCAGCCATGGCTCTTTGAGGCGCTGGCCTTGACATTGACGCGGTTAACACTAGAACGTCTAAGACGGTCAATCAGGACATTTTATGACTGCTATGACTGCTAATGATGCCAATGAAATCAACGTGCTAGTTAGGCAGACATCACCCGCCCTTACCACAGTCAACACACATATATTTCACAGTAGGAACATAATGGAATATTGCAGAATATTGCTGATTATCACCAGGACATGTGTGGAATTAGTTTTCAATATAGTTCAGGTGTAGTTTGGATGGGCCAGCTAAGCTGTTGTCTTGCAGTCAGAAAATACACTATCATCTTATTTGAGTTTTTAGTCTATGCAATTCTGACCAATCAATACATTTTCTGGCTGATTACAAGTTACATTTGGTGTCCTGAGGTCTCTGAGGACCCATTTGAATCTTATGAATGTATTGATTCAGCAAATTATTATGGACATTATTTTCTCTAGCAGGAAAGCATTAGGTGTGCGTGTGTGTGTGTGTATGTGCACATTTGTAAACACACCACATCTCCTTTTGGTGTGTGAGGGGAAATCAACAATAACAAATGAACAGGGTCCTGGGTAGGAAAACGACTCAATCAGTTAGGCCCTGGACTGACCGACCAGGGTGCTGTGTGTGTAGCGTGTGTAGTGTGTATGTGTTGTATGTGTGTGTTTGTGTGTGTAGATCGAGAATTCTTCCTTTCTATTGATTTAATTGAAAAAAAACTGCAACCCATGTGTGTTTTAGCGTGTGTAAAAGCGTGGAACAAACTGTGTGTGATTATTGTCCAATCCGGTACAGTGCTGGTCAATAGTCATTAACCAAAATGTATTTCCCATAATAATTCTTGTCACTGCTTCTCCCGCCTGTCTTTCTGTGATAAACACCATAGTAGGTTGGTATTTCACACTAGATGCTTGTCCACGCTTTATCTAGGTAATGGCTATAAGAGCTTTATCTAGGTAATGGCTATAAGAGCTTTATCTAGGTAATGGCTATAAGAGCTTTATCTAGGTAATGGCTATAAGAGCTTTATCCAGGTAATGTCTATAAGAGCTTTATCCAGGTAATGGCTATAAGAGCTTTATCTAGCTAATGGCTATAAGAGCTTTATCCAGGTAATGGCTATAAGAGCTTTATCTAGGTAATGGCTATAATAGCTTTATCTAGGTAATGGCTATAAGAGTTTAATCTAGGTAATGGCTATAAGAGCTTAATCTAGGTCATGGCTATAAAAGCTTAATCTAGTAATCTATGTAATGGCTATAAAAGTTTAATCTAGGTCATGGCTATAAAAGTTTAATCTAGGTAATGGCTATAAAAGTTTAATCTAGGTAATCACTATAAGAATTTAGTCTAGATAATGGTTATAAAAATGTAATCTAGGTAATGGTTATAAGATTTTAATCTAGGTATTTGCTGCAAGATTTTAATCTAGGTAATGGCTATAAAAACTGTATCTAGGTAATGGCTATAAAAACTGTATCTAGGTAATGGCTATAAGAGCTTAATCTAGGTAATGGCTATAAAAACTGTATCTAGGTAATGGCTATAAGAGCTTAATCTAGGTAATGGCTATAAGAGCTTAATCTAGGTAATGGCTATAATAATTTAATCTAGGTAATGGCTATAATAATTTAATCTAGGTAATGGCTATAAAAACTGTATCTAGGTAATGGCTGCAAGAGCTTAATCTAGGTAATGGCTATAATAATTTAATCTAGGTAATGGCTATAAAAACTGTATCTAGGTAATGGCTGCAAGAGCTTAATCTAGGTAATGGCTATAATAATTTAATCTAGGTAATGGCTATAAAAACTGTATCTAGGTAATGGCTGCAAGAGCTTAATCTAGGTAATGGCTATAATAATTTAATCTAGGTAATGGCTATAATAATTTAATCTAGGTAATGGCTATAAAAACTGTATCTAGGTAATGGCTGCAAGAGCTTAATCTAGGTAATGGCTATAATAATTTAATCTAGGTAATGGCTATAAAAACTGTATCTAGGTAATGGCTGCAAGAGCTTAATCTAGGTAATGGCTATAATAATTTAATCTAGGTAATGGCTATAAGAGCTTCCCTGTGGTGCTTGCTTGGTCTCTGAAAGAGTTTGACTGTCTCCAGCTCTTCTGACATCAACACAACCAATGGACTGGTAAAACATTGTACCGAACCAAGAGTTTTTTTGTCTGATTTTCAACCCACAAGAATTGGAAAACAATAACAGCTCACTAAAGTGAGACAGTACAATAAATGACGATGCCGAGGAAAGGGGCCGAGAGGGGGATAGTTTAAAATGGGGGAATGAGAACGAGGCGCCCCCGGCTTCCCCAGGTGCCAAGGACTCCAGTGGGATTGTGGGTAGTGAGGCCCACCTGCTGAGCTGGCTGCTGGAGCTACAGCACCACAGGCCTCTGAATAGGCCTGATAAGGAGAGATGAAAGGAGGAGAGTAAGAGACAGAGAGAGGGGGAGATAGAGGGGGGGGGGGGGGGGGGGGACATCACAGGGTTTCACCACTTCAGGGTCTTCCGTCACCACATGACACGCTCCCAACCAATCAGAGACGAGATGGTCGGTGCGAGGACACGGGAGAATATGTGTGTATGTAGGCTATGAGAGAAAAGGTGTGTGTGTGTGTATAAAAACACCTGCCTCCTACTGCCTTTAGGTGGGTTATGTGTGAGAGAGTGCTGCCAAAACACACAGGACCAGGAAAAAGGGAATGACAGAGAATGAAATATTGAGAATGAGTTTGTGTGAGAGATGTCTGGAGTCGACGGGGTGAGATGGGTAGTGGCAAACTCGGAAAGCAGAGTGCTTCTTTCTCCCCTGTCCATGAATGCTGTCTTTCAGATTACAGACATCACTGCTTCCCCTGAGAGACCTGCCGTGGTTGCAGATGCCGGATGGACATAATAATGGCTGCCAAACACTATGCTTATCTGGTCCTGCACACCTAATAGAGAAGAGGCTGGCTAGGCAGAAGAGGGGGATTGAAAAAACGAGTAAAAGAGAGATGGGGGGGGGGGGGGGGGGTCAAGTTGTGAGTCCACTTAGAGAACACACTGGTGTTTGTGACACAGGAAGGAAGACATCGTCGACACAGGAAGTGTTTGAGGGCCAATCAGGGCTTTGAAGCCGGCAGACAGGAAGTTGAAAGGATGGAACAGCCTGATGGAGGAAAAAAAGAGCGAAAGCTGTGGCTTCATCTCGCCCATCTCTCTCTTCTCCCTCTCCTCTCTCTCTCTTCTCCCTCTCTTTTCTCTCTCTTCTCCCTCTCCTCTCTCTCTCTTCTCCCTCTCCTCTCTCTCTCTTCTCCCTCTCCTCTCTCTCTCTTCTCCCTCTCCTCTCTCTCTCTTCTCCCTCTCCCCTCTCTCTCTTCTCCCTCTCCTCTCTCTCTCTTCTCCCTCTCCTCTCTCTCTCTTCTCCCTCTCCTCTCTCTCTTTTCCCTCTCCTCTCTCTCTCTTCTCCCTCTCCTCTCTCTCTCTTCTCCCTCTCCTCTCTCTCTCTCTTCTCCCTCTCCTCTCTCTCTCTTCTCCCTCTCCTCTCTCTCTCTTCTCCCTCTCCTCTCTCTCTCTTCTCCCTCTCCTCTCTCTCTCTCTTCTCCCTCTCTTCTCCCTCTCCTCTCTCTCTCTTCTCCCTCCTCTCTCTCTCTTCTCCCTCTCCTCTCTCTCTCTTCTCCCTCTCCTCTCTCTCTCTCTTCTCCCTCTCCTCTCTCTCTCTTCTCCCTCTCCTCTCTCTCTCTTCTCCCTCTCCTCTCTCTCTCTTCTCCCTCTCCTCTCTCTCTCTTCTCCCTCTCCTCTCTCTCTCTTCTCCCTCTCCTCTCTCTCTCTTCTCCCTCTCCTCTCTCTCTCTTTTTCCTCTCATCTCTCTCTCTTTTCCCTCTCATCTCTCTCTTCTCCCTCTCCTCTCTCTCTCTTCTCCCTCTCCTCTCTCTTCTCCCTCTCCTCTCTCTCTCTTCTCCCTCTCCTCTCTCTTCTCCCTCTCCTCTCTCTCTCTTCTCCCTCTCCTCTCTCTTCTCCCTCTCCTCTCTCTCTCTTTTCCCTCCTAAACTGTCGAGCGACTGACAGATTCCTGGATTCCTAGCGGCCTTACGTAAGAGGAGATGTCTGATGAAAGACGTGTGGCGATGATAGTCTACGAGGAAAGCTGTGATGTGGTCATCTATCACTTAATTGCTGCTGGCCAACACTTCTTACATATCCATCCAGCGCGGGGGGGGGGGGGGGGGGGGGGGGGGACAGACAGAATGAGTGTGTGTACATGCATGTGTGATATAAACCAGAAAGCACAACAGGCTCTGATTCAGATATCACTGCAGAGGGAGAAATACTATAAGCTGCTCGCATTTGAAATAAATCGATGCATATGAAGGAAACAAATATCTGGACAGCAATCTCACAGTGAGAGGGATCTGTTAGTCAGTGTGTTTGATCTGGGTGTGTAGTGTGGTGACACGCACGAGACCCACACACACACACTAACACACACACCGCTGTTGTGAGGGCTCAAGTTCTCGCCTAGTGAAAGCCCTGGATATTTAGAGAGAGGGATGACTGGTAATTTGATGGATGTGGTGACGGAGGACATTGGGAAGGAGGGATGAAGGATGGAGAGTTGGAGGGAAGGAGAAGAAGGGTAGTGTGCCCGCTGCCATTGTACTGTGATATATGACACACTTCCTGTGGCCAGGGGAAGAAGACAGAGACTAACAACGACAAGGATGTCATTACAACCACATGAACAGTATAGTTAAGAACACTATAACCACATGGAGGAAAATGAAACATATTCTACATTAACCAATATCACTCCCTAAAATCACAACCTTATGGAACAATCCTTGGATAGCTTTTCAGAATTCACCAATAAATTGGGCCACATGGAAAACTAAAGGCAAAGAAGCCGTAAATGACTTGGTAATAGGAAATACATTTATTTCCATGACAGAATTCAAAAAGTAATTTTGGACTGACCAATGTAGATAGTTCCAAATGCATTCAACTTAAAAATGTACATATCACAAAACAACTGTGTTGTGGCAGCCTTTTTGGCTCTGTAGAGCAGTAACGCAGGTCCAGTGTCCTATCTGTGTCCTAGTAGGTGGACTAAAGGACTGAACCTGTGTTGTGGCGGCCATTTTGGAGCAACAGAGCAGTACAGTGTCCTGTCCTAGTAGGTGGACTGAAGGATTGATGGACAGGAACTGTGTTGTGGTGGCCATTTTGGGGCTACAGAGCAGTAATGGAGGTCCAGTGTCCTGTGAGTAGGAGGCTGGCTGAGATGCCCCAGTAATGGGGTCTGATTGCTGTGCTAGCTGATGGAGTAATGGGGTCTGATTGCTGTGCTAGCTGATGGAGTAATGGGGTCTGATTGCTGTGCTAGCTGATGGAGTAATGGGGTCTGATTGCTGTGCTAGCTGATGGAGTAATGGGACCAATCAAAGGGCCAGGGAGGGAGATGGAAATATGGGGTTGTGATGGAGTGGTTGGGGTAGTAGGTGTGTGTGTTTCGAGGGGGAGTGAGTGTGTGTATGTGCGTGTTTGGGGTTCTTGGAAAAGGGGGGAGAGTGGGATAAGGAGAGGAGGGACTAACAGGGATCCAGCGGAGGGTGGGAGAGTGGGGGTGTTGGGTCTGGGTCAAACTGCCAACTGTATGTGTAGTGTGTTCGTATGTGTGTGTGTATGCCTGTGTGTATGCATGCGTGTGTGTGTGCATGTATGTGGGTTTGTGTGATCGGTGTGTGTGTGTGTGTATGTGTGTGTGTGAGATGAAAGACTAGAGGAATTCCCTCAGACAGCAGGGACTAAGCCGGAGAGGTGAAAGAAGGCTTAGTGTCATTACAAAGCTGAATGGCTGAAAGAGCAAGACCCCCTAAACACCCCCTGTACCTCCTACACCACCGCCCCGGCAACCTGAGCCTGCCTGACGACAATCGCCCCCGACAACCAAACAACCAGACACGTGACTGTACGTTCATTAGCTGGGTGTGTGTTTCGTAGCTACGAGCTGTGAGTTAATGTGTGTGAACCAGAGGATGAACGGAGGGGAAGCGTTTAACAGCAATTAGGATTCAGCGCATCAATGTCCTTCCTTCACACTACTACATAGCCTGTATTCAATATCAGACACTTTGGTTATTCTCAGACTCCTCCTCTGCTTCCCCCTCACCACTGTGAATATTCAGAATAATGTCTATGGCTTTGATCGCTGTAGCTAGTTACTGAAGTGACTTGCTGGTGACCTATTTGCAGTATTTTTCGGACAGTATTTTGTCACTGAGCTTCAGTTTGCTGAGTGCAGAACGAGAGTGACTGAATAAGAGCGTCTGCTACAGGACAGTAATGTCAAACATGCCGTCGGATGGTTGAAGGTTGGCCCGTTTTCCAACTAAACTTCAATAAGTCCAGGACTTCCCATAACCCATGCATTCATTCTGCAGGCCTTTTGGCTCCTACTACAATAGCTACAACTCTTTCCAACCTACTCTACTGTTTAAAGCAGTGGGATCATTTGTTCCATACAGTAAGTCTACAGAGAGTAGCAGAGGTTATGGAAACAAGTTAGGGTTGCATAAAAGTTCACTCCTATTCCTAACTCTGTTGGTATAAACTATAAACTTGAGTAGTTATGAAAGAACGTTCAGTTGAATCATCAGTTTAGGGACATGGGTCACACATTAAAAAGAGTGTAGATTAACTTTTTAATGAAGCTAAAGTCATATACTATATACAGTGGGGCAAAAAAGTATTTAGTCAGCAACCAATTGTGCAAGTTCTCCCACTTAAAAAGATGAGAGAGGCCTGTAATTTTCATCATAGGTACACTTCAACTATGACAGACAAAATTAGAAAAAAAATCCAGAAAATCACATTGTGAATTTATTTGCAAATTATGGTGGAAAATAAGTATTTGGTCAATAACAAAAGTTTATCTCAATATTTTGTTATATACCCTTTGTTGGCAATGACAGAGGTCAAACGTTTTCTGTAAGTCTTCACAAGGTTTTCACACACTGTTGCTGGTATTTTGGCCCATTCCTCCATGCAGATCTCCTCTAGAGCAGTGATGTTTTGGGGCTGTTGCTGGGCAACACGGACTTTCAACTCCCTCCAAAGATTTTCTATGGGGTTGAGATCTGGAGACTGGCTAGGCCACTCCAGGACCTTGAAATGCTTCTTACGAAGCCACTCCTTCGTTGCCCGGGCGGTGTGTTTGGGATCATTGTCATGCTGAAAGACCCAGCCACGTTTCATCTTCAATGCCCTTGCTGATGGAAGGAGGTTTTCACTCAAAATCTCATGATACATGGCCCCATTCATTCTTTCCTTTACACGGATCAGTCGTCCTGGTCCCTTTGCAGAAAAACAGCCCCAAAGCATGATGTTTCTACCCCCATGCTTCACAGTAGGTACGTTGTTCTTTGGATGCAACTCAGCATTCTTTGTCCTCCAAACACGACGAGTTGAGTTTTTACCAAAAAGTTCTATTTTGGTTTCATCTGACCATATGACATTCTCCCAATCTTCTTCTGGGTCATCCAAATGCTCTCTAGCAAACTTCAGACGGGCCTGGACATGTACTGGCTTAAGCAGGGGGACACGTCTGGCACTGCAAGATTTGAGTCCCTGGCGGAGTAGTGTGTTACTGATGGTAGGCTTTGTTACTTTGGTCCCAGCTCTCTGCAGGTCATTCACTAGGTCCCCCTGTGTGGTTCTGGGATTTTTGCTCACCGTTCTTGTGATCATTTTGACCCCACGGGGAGAGATCTTGCGTGGAGCCCCAGATCGAGGGAGATTATCAGTGGTCTTGTATGTCTTCCATTTCCTAATAATTGCTCCCACAGTTGATTTCTTCAAACCAAGCTGCTTACCTATTGCAGATTCAGTCTTCCCAGCCTGGTGCAGGTCTACAATTTTGCTTCTGGTGTCCTCTGACAACTCTTTGGTCATGGCCATAGTGGAGTTTGGTGTGTGACTGTTTGAGGTTGTGGACAGGTGTCTTTTATACTGATAACAAGTTCAAACAGGTGCCATTAATACAGGTAACGAGTGGAGGACAGAGGAGCCTCTTTAAGAAGAAGTTACAGGTCTGTGAGAGCCAGAAATCTTGCGTGTTTGTAGGTGACCAAATACTTATTTTCCACCATAATTTGCAAATAAATAAATAAAAAATCCTACAATGTGATTTTCTGGATTTTCCCCCTCATTTTGTCTGTCATAGTTGAAGTGTATCTATGATGAAAATTACAGGCCTCTCTCATCTTTTTAAGTGGGAGAACTTGCACAATTGGTGGCTGACTAAATACTTTTTTGCCCCGCTGTATATACTGGGGCTCCCGAGCGGCGCAGCGGTCTAAGGCACTGCATCTCAGTGCTAGAGGCATCACTACAGACACCCTGATTCGTATCCAGGCTGTATCACGGCGGGGGACAATTGGCCCAGCGTCGTACGGGTTCGGCCGGTGTAGGTCGTCATTGTAAATAATAATTTGCTCTTAACTGACTTGCCCTAGTTAAATAAAGGTTAAATAAATAAATAACGCTAAATTCCAGATACGTTCAATAAATTCCCTGGTTTTCACGAAATCCCAGTTGGATCTTTGGGACGTCCCTACCACATTGAAATTGAAAATGTTTAAGGTCAGGATTAAGGAGAGGTAAGGGTTAAGGTTAGGGTCAAGGTTTAGGGTTTAGGGTAGGGCAAGTCCCAAGGATCCCAGATAGCAGTCTCCACCACTGCCTCATGTCATCTCCAGCCTCATTACTCTGGTAGATTGGGCCTTCACTAGGAACCACCATTATCCCCTCTGTCCTTATGGACATCCAATGTGGGTGTTTGTTATAGACATCGACTCTGTTAAGAGTCTGTCTGGGAGGATATTTCTGACAGGCAAATCTAGCAAACGCCTGTCCCTGTCCCGGTCTGAGCTGATCTTATCTCTCCCACTCCTGTCATGGTCGTTTGGTCGTCTCGACAATGGGGCTGATTCAATTAAGTCACGCGTCAGTTTGAAAAGTCGATGGACGTCAAACTTCAGTCGTTTATCTGATTTAAACGCTGGGGGGAAGCTGAGGCGTCCCGGGCCGTACCCACACTCGTTCCAACTAATGGTTTCTGTTTTTTTAGGATGTGGATGTGGGTTGGCGGTCGGGAGTTGAGGATAAGGGGATGGTGTGTGGGGGTTTTGCTACATATTCACTTATGAACACATCCTGACCTGACCGGTCTTTACCTTCTTTAAGGGCTTTAGACATACAGTATGTGTTAGGGATACCTAACACTCTCTCCTCCCTCCTCTCCCTCTACCTCTTTCCCTCATCCTCTTTCCTTCCTTCCTCCCATCTCCTCTCCCCATCACTCTCTCTCTGCCATCTCTCCCCCTCTGTTTCCCCTGTTGAAGTTTCACTGGTCAGGGTAGACCGTGGCATGGCTGGCATACATCACAGCTTGTCTGATGTCTTGTTGATGACATGGTGGCCCGTAAACGTTTTGGCTGCCACGTATCTCTCTCTCGCTCTCTCCATCAAGGTCGCTCTGACAGATAAGTCGATGATGCTCTTCGTTTGGTTAGTAGTGTTTACATTAACATGAGTGCTAGACGAGATCTGTCGTCAGTCAACCCCTGTTGTGGCTTACACACACACATGCTTACACACACACACGCACGCACGCACGCACGCACGCACGCACGCACGCACGCACGCACACACACACACACACACACACACACACACACACACACACACACACACACACACACACACACACACACACACACACACACACACCGATTCATTCCTGTCTACTGTGATGTGCCTTAGTGTTGCTAAAGCTCCTCACAGTGTCTGTACGATAGATAGCACCTGTAATTGATGTGCTGTTGAGCTTCCTGTTTAACAAGCTTATGTCAGCGAATAACGATAAGCCCTGTGTAAATCTGTTGAGAAGGTACCACTTAGGTAGCTTGTAAAGGTGAATAAGGCGTGAATTAGAGTTACGGCTGCAGGATAGGCATTAAGCTGGAGGTAGAGGTGGTGGGGGAATCTGTACGTGTGTGACGAGCAGGGGAGAAAGACCGCTCCTTCTCACTGAAGCCACGGAAGTTCAAACGCCGCCTGTGGTACTGCAGGCATTGTTAGCAGAGAACAGGATCCTCCTTCGCAGTCAATATTCCTGTAAATGAAACGTTTTCCCGAAAACAACCACGGTACCAATAATTGCTTCTCATGCATCAGATGTTATTTTAAAATCGCAGTTATAAGGATAATTTCGTTGCTAATGGCAGCCTGCAGTATCCCAGTCAGCCTTCAACTTGAGTTACTCAATAAGAGG